>NC_048898.1:3393067-3535205 GCF_011077185.1 Oxyura jamaicensis
CCTCCCCGATCCCCTCACGGCCGCTGACGGGAGCGGCCGCCCCCCCCCCCCCCCCCCCCCCCCCCCCCCCCCCCCGGCCCGCTCGCCCCGCCTCAGCCGCCGGCTCCCGTCTCGTACGTGCGGAGGGCGATGGCGGCGGCTGCTCCCGAGGGGGGCGGCAGGGCTTTCCTCCCGCTCCGCATACGCCTCTAGGAGGAGTCACCGCAGCCCCGGCCTGCAACAAGCCCCCTGCGGCTGCCGCCCTCCTTGCCCGGGGGGGAAGGGGCCGGCAGCGGAGCGAAGCCCCCCGGCCGCGTCCCCCCCCCCCCCCGGCGGAAGGTGAGCCCGGTGCCGGTGTGCCCGGCGCAACAAAGAGGGTGGGCGGCTCTTTGTGTCTTGCGGCCTCCCGGCCTCGTTCCCGGCCGCCCGGGGGCTTTGTAGCCCGGCCACGAGGGCTGCGAAGTTGCTTTGCGAAGGGCAGGTCTCGTTCCTGGCCCCCCCGACGCGGAGCCGGGAGCCGCAGGGGCCGCGGTCGCGTGGCGAGGCCGTTGGCAGCGCCGCAGGCCCGGCGGTGCCCACGAGAGCTGCACCTCCAACGCCCATCGCAGGCACGGTCAGAGAGAAAACTCGAGTTCGTCTCACCGTTCACACACAAACGCCTCGCATCGCTGCGCTGGCTTCCCTCGTTCGGGGGCTGCTGAGAGGCGGCAGGGTCGCGGCGTTAACCCAGATGACTCCGACTCGCACACAGCGTTGTTCTAGGAGGGTGGCTGGGAACAACGGAGCAGGATGATAAAGAGGCATCCATGCTTGCAGCGCGCCCTTTGTTGCTGTAAAAACCACAAAGGTTCACCGGCTTCCTGGAGTTTGTTTCTGGCCCTGCCAAAAAGAAACTTTTGTGCCCGCCTAGAATTGCATTCGGTAGGGGAAAGAAACAATGTTGAAGTATTCCTTCAGATTATATTCATTGTGGACCACACCATCTCCCAGGGAAAAAGGGCGTGAGTGGCGGCAACCTAGGGCTTTCTCTGTGAGCACAGGCACTAACAACAGCTGTATTTTGACATGCTTTAAAATGGGAATAAAGACGCCTCTTGTCTTTTTCAGCAAGTTGCCCAACAAGATCCACATATCCGCAGTTTAATGCGTTGGAGCCTTCTCTTCCCCCTCCTTCGGCCCAGAATCTTTCTGATGTGTTACGAGGAGCGATTCCTCATCACAGCCTTACCTCTGCGGGCTTTTCTTTCTTCTTTGTGGCCATCTGCCTTCACAAAACTTCCAGGAAAGAAGTACTCGAGCTGTGAACCCCCGTGCCAGATTTAGATGAAACCGGCCACAGATTTTCTGGATAAGCGTACGGGGGATGCACAGACCTGCAATGAGACAGCAGAAGTTTATTTTTGTGAACGAGGTCAAAATGCTCCGAAACCCCAGGAAAAAACCTTGCATTTGAATTATTGTACACAAAAGGGGAAGTCTTCATGGGATCTGAATGGATGTTAATACTTTGTAGCAATGGGAAAGATACCTATAGAGTTGTAAGCGTATTGAACCGTCAACAGATTCTGGGGAGGGATGGTGGAAGATTTTCAAGTACAAAGCATAAAAACAAAAGAATTTAAAACCCATGTGAAGAAGGAGGAAGAACATTTGCGTTTTGCTGTTTCGAGATAGGAATAATTGCATCCAGTAATACTCGCGACCATGCATGTGGCACATGGCTTTGTTATTAAAAATAATTTGAGATGAGACAAAATAAGCACCACATATTTTTGAAAACATTCCCAGTTTGTTGCAGATTAACAAATAGTTGCTGTGTGATAACAACACAAAAGCGTAGGAGGTCTACAAAGAAAAAAAACAACATGTATGCCTTCTGCGTGAGGCAAACTATCAACGTTTGGACAACTCATTCTATTTACAAAAAACAAAACACAACTTTTTCTGTTTATACACAGCCTTCTCATTACCTGCAGTCATATTTTCAGGTCCACTGCATGGGTATGTGCCTTTCTGATGGCTCCAAGGAAATAAAGTGTTGAGGTGTGGCTCCTTCACGTTTGCCTTTTGTAGTATAACGTGGCCATCAAATGCCAGTCCTAGAAGAGGCATAGTTCCTCTGGGTGTGCGGGGCTGCGGCCTCCTCTTACAGCTTTTGTGTTTCCTAAAATAAAAATCTAATTCCTCGTTTCTTCTTTATCACCCACGGCAGGTTGCTCCCGTCTTCTGCGGCAAGAGCCACGCGTCCCAGCGGCCGTCGCGTCCCCGCACAAGGCGCTGCGCCACGGGCAGCGGAGCAGGTACTCTCTGGAGACAGGCTTTCCTGTTTTGCAGTGGCTTTCTGCTATTGCTTTCGTTATTTCTGTGGGGATGGTGGTCTGGGAGCAGGTTCTGTGTCCAGGGAAGCTGCACCAGCACGGAGGAGACCTGTGTGCTCAGTGAGCTGTGCGTGCAGGGCCTTAGAGGCGGCCGTCGGCTCACAAGCCACGATGCAGACCAGCAAGGATGGGGAGCTACCACCTGGTAGCTTTCAGAACCACCTTTTTTAGAGCAGCGCAGACGCTCACATTTTCTTCCCAGCTCTGGGCTCGGTGTTGAACACTGAGGCTTCAAGGGAGCGTGGCGAGCAGGAGGTCCCTTACGCTGCTCGACGAGGCCTCTGTTGCGGCAGGTATCTTCGCCACCATGGTAGGCAGGGGATGAGCCCAAGGTTTTTGGTCACAACAGCTTTATGTCCTGGTCTGTCAGATCAACTTGTTCAGGGAAAGATGGTGAATAAGTCACATTGCTCAAACGGCAAATTTACAGTGCTGGATTAAGCGGGAGCTTCCCCCCGCCATCAACAGGAGCAGAGTCTGCCCTCGCTAGGTTGTGCAGAGACCATCTGCCAGTTGCCTTCCCAGTGCAAATACAATCTGTTCCTTTGTCAAAATAAACAACATAGCTATTGACAGAGCAGTTATAGACTGCCGCCTGCCTCACTCACCAGCGAGCGGAATAACAGCCTGTTTATGGCACTCTCACTTTTGGACAGAAGCTGTTATAACTCAAACATTGCAATGAATATTTCATAGCGCCACAACCAAGCGATACGGCTCCACTCTCGCTTAGGCTGGCAGGCATCCAGGGTTGGCCTGGCAGTACAGTAATGTCAAGTACTCTGAAAGCTCTGTCTTACCGCCCTGTGGAATCCAGGAGTTTTATCAAATCAGTGCAAGTGCTGTCATGTTATTAGCACGGCCTAACACAATAAAAGTTGGTGTGCGTATGTTACGGCAGTAGACAACAGATGTAATAACTGAGTTCTGCAAATAATCCGTATTTCTGTTACGACTTTTGCCCATTTTGAGCCATTTCTGAATCCCCCCCACACCCTCCATAGCGTTTACAGCTTCAATATGCTAGTATTTCAGGCACAGCAAGCTCTTCTTAAAGAGAAGCAGAAAATCTAAATCCTTTTTTTGCACTCTCTTATTGTACTATTAGTGTGAAACCAGACCGGGCATTTAATTCAGAATTAAACTGTTTTTGAGCACGTCAGGTTCTGGCACGGTGTTTAAGGTAGAATGGTGCTTAGGATATCTTCAAAAAAAGCTGCAAAGTAGCTAATGCATAAGCAAAAAGAAGAGAGAAGTGTTTCCTGCCTAAGCACCCCTTCTAAAAGCTAAACGCTGCTTATCAGAGGGGAAAAAAGATCATCCCTGTTACTTAGCATTAAACACGAGATGCAGACTGCAGAGATCATTGTCTTGACTCAATTAGTCATGTAAGTAAATATATCAATTTAATAGGAATATTCAAATAGTTATGGTTATTCCTGATAATCATGTCTTTTTTTGTCAAATTGAGATTTACAAAAATCTTTCAGAATTAGAGAAAAAAGGAACAGAAAAGGGAAAAAAAATCCCACTATGCTCAGTTCCAGAATACGCTGCAGGGTTTTATCCTCCACAGCTCAGAAACAATAGCCAGAAACAGGCGAGGTGTACGGGGAAGTGGCACGGTGATCACACACATGGAATGGCTTCTCTGAATAATTAAACAGGTTGGCGCTTCTAGCTAAGAAAGCTGAGGCACACTACGAGAAAGGAAGGGCACAGCTGGTTCTTTTGCCTCACGTCCCTGTACCTCCAAAGGAAGGTATCTTTGCTGGTAATAAAAAAAACCTCCTATTTCAGTCTCTGAGCTGAAGCAAAGCTGGATGGACAGAATGCTAAGTTTGGCTCCAGATTCAGACGATAACCAAACGCTTCCAGTCCAGCCTAGGAGGCAGAAAAGCCTCTGTCTCTGTAACTCACATTTCATGAGGCAAACTACAATGGCGTGCTTATGCTTTCACCACAGCATGGTTTTTCAGAGATGCCTGGAGAGAGATGCAGAGAGCAATGCACCCCAGCAGGCACCCAGGGACTTCAGCTCTAAGGGTATTGTGGTCCTGGCATTTGTGGAACTTTGCTTTTTGTTGGAGGAGCAGGGGTGTGCTCATCAGCACACCGTTTGGTCATCAAGTCACTCCTCTACACATCACATCAGATCTGTGCTTCAGGATGCTTTCTTAGCAAGCTGCCACAGCTCACAGAAAGCTAGATGCTATTTCTCGTTCCTCACAGACTTGCAGAGGGATCTTTGGTAATTGTTTCTGATTAGGTGTTCTTGTGCTAGTAAAAATATTCGTCCCTTTGCACTTACCCCCTGTTGGTACGATTTGGAGCTGTGGTAGGTGTTCCCTTTCTCCTCTGGTGACATTTACGAGCGTGGTGTCTCCCTGCACAGGACCAGTGTGCTCTGAGTTTTTCTCAGAGAAACTTCAAAGGACAGGACAGCACCGGACATTTCTCTACTTTCATAGCTACAGCTCAGTTTGATTTAAAATAGCCCATTTAAATCATAAATCAACTTTTTATCCCCCCCCCACCCCCCCCGAGTCCTCAAGTGAAAAAAAAATCTCAAGCTGATCTATAAACGGAAACTTACAGAAAGGCCCACATTTGGGTCACTTGTTTGTCGGGGGCAGTACGCAGCTGACCTCCAAAACATTCATTGCACAAGTGCAAAATTTACTGCTCTCCCGAGGTATGGTGATTATACTTGCAGGAGCCTTTAGAAAAACAAAAACAAGAAAACCAGAAGTGACCTTAGAGCCCCAAGAAATAATGGGAATCCTAGGTTCCCAATGCATTTTCCTCTCCAAGTTGAAGCATCATAATGTGCTCTTTTTTTTCTGCGTAGCTTAGTGCCTCAGTCCCTGTTAACCACCCAGATCCTTGAGGATTGTCTCATGATCCAGGGCTCATCATAGCTAAACCCAGAGGAGGTCAGGAGCGAGGCACTTAGCTTTGCTGTCTAACAGTTCAAGAGCTAAAGGTTTTTCAGCAAATCACTTCCCTCTCAGGGAAACGCCACTGTGTCCGTGGGCTTTCCCTTTGGGTTCATGCAGTGAGAAAGGCAGGAGGGGCAGAGACGGGTGCTCCTGGAGCTGCCCATTTCTCCCCTTTGGCTGAGAAGGGAGCCAAGGGAACCTTGCTCCAAGGCAGGCGTCTGATTTTCATGTGTGTGGAGTTAGAGGAGGTAAACGTATCTGGGGCATAGTGCGATGGTCGTGCTGGCTGTCACAGCATTTGAGGCCAATGACACCTTCCCTCTTGTTACCATGCCAAAACCAAGCCGACAGGCCAGGTGCTGCTAGCCCCAAACCATCAGCCAAAAGCCCGGTCATTTGGGTTTTTGTTTGTTTGTTCCCCCCCAAGTTAGCAGGGATTCTTAAAAGCTGATCAAATGCTTTACTCTAGGTCAGATCCCTTGGACAACAGCTTTTGGGTTCTGAGCCTGGTTTTAAAAAGCTCCAATAAGGCTGGTCGGGTGGCAGGGGGATTCGGGGTCTCGTCTCCAGTAACAGAGCTCAGCTGATATTGCTGCCTGTCCCTTAGCACAAGCACCAAGCCGGGCTCTGTCCTCTATCCAGCTGTTTTCACGAGGCTGGTGAGAACGTTTTTGAGACTTTTGTCCCCCTGCCAAATCGGGTGAGATGTGCCTCCTGGTTCCACAGCTCCTGGGGTGAGTGGTGAACAGCAGGTGGCGGCCTTTCCTTAGCATCTTAATCTGAACGCCGTGCCAAGAGGGGCCACGAGGGGCATTTAAAAAGAGACAGAAACTTCGTGTAAGTAAACAGGTACTTTTATAAAATGGAAAGTGTGTACATCAGACATAACAAATGCAGATCGTACCGGAATATTATGGCACACAGATTAAAATAGAAACCTCATTAAAACATTGACACCACGGAGTAAAGCTTCAACGCAAGGCACAGGGAATTCACCAGACTCCTCTTGGAAAACGATGGGATGGCACACCTAATAGGGTGGTCTGCCGACCATCGCAACAACCGTCCAGCCCAAGACATTTTGTTACCTCCTGCCTGGTTTTCCAGCCCTCCTTCGGTTTTCCAGAAGTCCATTCCCCAAACTAACTTCCTCCTGGAATCCCCCAGGTTTATTCTCACCATGATGCAGCGAACAGGCTAAGGCATTTACAATAGCAACGCACAGCTCTCGCATAGCAATTTTCCTCATAATATAAAACAGCACCTCAGAATAAGATAAGTACTATTTTCTTTATCTGCTAACTTGGTACTTGGTGATTAAGTGTATAAAGTTTCCGTCACTTGCAAGAAAGTAGAAATGCTTTCAAGGCACTGTAATTAAGCTGTGGGTTACTTTTTTGTAACTGAACGTC
Organism: Oxyura jamaicensis; assembly: GCF_011077185.1. NCBI lineage: Eukaryota > Metazoa > Chordata > Aves > Anseriformes > Anatidae > Oxyura > Oxyura jamaicensis. Next base: position 3,399,779 of record NC_048898.1, read on the forward strand.
ATTTATGACTGAGCAGTCATTCAGCAGGTTAAGTGCACACCTACTCTTAAGGACAGGCGTGGCTTCTCTGAAACCATTCAGTTAATGGACACAAGGTGGGCAACTGAGGCACAGTTCTAGTTCTGATGAAAATCGTAGGCTAGTTTCATTCATACTAGTGGAAGTCATTTAAGTGAACCCCTTTTCTCATACATGTTAAATGTTTCACCTGTTAATATCCTTTAAGTTTTAAATCACACAAACATTTTGCTTATAAAATTAATAGTGTAAAAATACTTACAAAGAAAAACAAAATTATTTTAAGTTCTGTTATGATCAGCAACTCCTTATGCCATAGCTCAGAGCCTAACCCTACTAAACAGTACCTCTGCTTTTCTAAAATAATGCTAGAAACATTCAACGTGGAATTCAGAATTTCCAGGTTTAAAAGACAAAACAAATCAAAGTTCTTCTATTACCGAGGCAAAAGCAGAAAAGAAAGCAAATGCTCATTTTGGCTGAAGAAGCTCCTACAGAGGCTGGCAAGATTATGGGAAAGAACAGCCCTTTGTTCTCCCCATTCTAGCAATTATTTAGTGTGGAATTTTCTTACAGGCCAAAAAGTTCCAAGTAGCTGAACTACGTCAAAAGGAGTTGAAATAGTGCCTGAGAATCAGCACATTGACAATAACAATTCCTGGTAATACAGAAGAACATCACAGCACTTACAGTTGTGAAAGGCAAATAACACTGGATATTTAATAAGAGTAATAATAAGAATGTAAAAAGTGTATACAGGCGTAAATGTCTCAGTCCATCAGTGTTTATGGGAGATGCACAGAAACAATGCCCTGATATTTACCCATAAGTCATCACTTTACTACTGTTACATTAAATATCGTACATTCTATGCCACCAAAAAAAAGTCTCTTGTAAAATTCAAGAAAACCAGATAGGTAACAAATTGCTTCAGCAATCCTTCTCCTGCAGGGATTCGTGAATTGACGCCTGGCTGACGTTGGCCGACGAGCAGACCTTTGGCAGAAAGCACCCCCAGCATCAAGGAATTTGGTGTCCAAATTAGAGGAAGATGAGAAACGGGTGGTACCAATGACACAAGCATTCCAGATGTGGGAAAATGACACCAGGGAGGTGTTTTGCTGTGCTCTGAGGGCTCTGGGTACCAAGGGGAGATCCACTTGACATGACACAACTTTCTTGGCAGAGCTCGTTCACCGGGACGGAGAAACCTGGTGAGGAAACCCTCAGCCACACGTAGCGAGCTGGGGAGCAGAGAGCACCACCTCTGCACAGCACTGCTCTGCGCTGGCTGCATTCGGCACGTATCGCAATCAAAGGTGTGCTTCTAAAGCAAATCCCCTGCCTGTGCTCACATGCTCTGCCTTGGCTCCCAGCACAGAGCCGTCACTGAATGTAGAGACCGGGTTCCTGGCAGACGAAGCTGAACCCGAAGGTGAGCTTCAGCAGCGTACCTCATGCATCCAAACCACTACTGGCGGCCAGCCTGCGGGGCCAGACAAGATCGAGGCCTCCACAGTCAAAAATGGAACCTCCTGAGCCAAGGTGGTTCCTCAGCAGGACCTGGTTCCTACTTCAGGCCTGTTCTTCTCAGGCAGCACTGACTGGCAACGTAGATGCGCCCCATGAGTTCTACCACCAGCCAGCCCACGGCGTCTGCAGGCTCTCCCTGTAAATCAGCAACTTTCCTCCCATTACTCTGCTGCTGAGCATCTGGAGTCAATTTTGCATCATTAAGTCTGAGTTGTGTGGAGTCAGGCCATTCCCCAGCATCAAAGGGATGCTCAATCCTCCTTAACGGGGTGGGGGGGAGGCAACGGCTATGCTCTGCCCCAATTTACCTTATCTCTAAATGAAAAACGTTGAAGGGCAAGAAGAAATAAAGTAATCCTGTTGGGTTTGACAAGCGGGAAGGGATTGAGGGCGAGCCCGTGCTGCAGCTGAGCCTTGTCAGGCTGTGCGAGTCCCCTGCTGCCATCCCTCATGTGCGGCATCCAACACCTGGCCCCTTCTCTGGTACCTCTGCATGGCATCACAGGGATGGTCAGCGCTCTGTCTGGTTCTGCTGATAACCTTTTCTGAGGGCTTCTACCTCTGTTACAGTGACTGGGCACCAAAGAGAGCAGGCAGGATGACTTCACCAGTCTAGGAGGACATTTTCCCCTCCCAACTTCAGGTCCTTTGTAAAAGTAAGGGGGGCTCCAAACCATAATCCCCACATGAGTTCTCACCAAACAGGGCTTGGCATCAGCACAGCCATCATCATCTTCTGATCTGGGCCTGGGGCCACCAAACAAAACTCTTGCCCCTCAGGGCAGGCCAGCAGAAGGCAACTGCTGCAGAAGAGGCAGTGCACTTCCGAGGAAGCGTGTCACCTCCTCAAAAGGCTCACCAGGAGGGTAAGACTGCTGGGTCTGCAGCTCGAGCACAACACCAGGGTAAAAAGCAAATCCTTGCAGGAGAGCAGAAGGGAAGATTTACTGAAGCAATGTTTTGAAACGTTACCGTGAGAGAACAATGGAATTATCACAAAATGGAATTTCACACGCCCAACAAATCCCTGCCAGGGACAAGGGATTGACAAACACAGCCTGCAAGAGAACACAAGAACACGAGATCCGACCCGTGCGTTTCACAACCGATCCTCTTGCACCTACCACCAACACGTCCAACCTACTACGCTCAGCATGTGACAGCAGTTAAAGTCATGTATTGCAGCAAAGAGAAAAAAGTCTAGCAAGATTTTCTTAAATAAACAACCCCTCTCATGTTCCTACTAATTCTGTTTGGAAAAAACACTTCTTTATTTGATAACTTCAACAAGCAAATAACCATAAGAAAGCTACGAAGCTAAACCGGTCTTGCCATGTAGCATTTTAAACAGTAGATGCTTTACGGTCGACTCCAAAAACTTAACAGATATCTATGGTCTTAATTCGTGTTTTGCTGTGATTTTTTTTCCATTGGATCCAAGTGTTTGACAATGAAGGGCTACAAGAAAGGAGGAAGAAGTGCAGGAAGGATAGATAAATAAAAATGAGTGGGAAGAATCAAAACGTGACCAGCAGAGATTTTTTGAAAATGCAGAAAAAAAGTACCCATTTTGTCAGGGACAAGGACATCTGGAAACAACAGGGACAAAAACAGGGCGAGGGGGAAAACAAAGATGTGTGAAACAAACCAAGGCTCTCACCCGGCACAGCATTTGCACGCGCGTTCGATGTGGAGCAAAGGCCGAGGATGAGCTGGGTGTAAGTGCACTGCTGCATCTAGAGGAGGGAAAACAATAGCGAGAGACGACGACACTGTGGTAGGTAACCACCAGGAGCGTGCCGTTTTCAAGTCTGAGATCTCAGGCTGTAGAATGCTCCTGAAGAGGGCACAGCGACTCTCGCCAGACTCATTTCTAAATGCCAGACCATGTAAAATCGACAGAGACCGTCTTTAATCAACTGGTCCCTCGCGCAGCCCTTGTGGATTCTGTAAATGGAGTTTTGGAGAGACCGTTTTGTCCGGGAGAGGTCACTGGTACCTGGTCCCTAGGCGCAGCCCGTGGGGATGCGTTTGTCCCCACTGAAAATCGGTTTGCCTATGGAGAGCACCATCTTACTCTTGAACTCTGGGAGAAAAAACAACCCGCTAGGAATGCCCTTGGGACATCTGGAGTCAGAAACATTTACAAACTTATTCCAAAAGCTCGTCAAAAATATGCTTAAAAGGAAACACTAGAAAAGAGCAAACAAATTGCCCCCAAAATATCATTAATAAAAAGAAATGTAGAAGTAGCATTATCAAACTATATACATAACTGGTTTTTATTACAAAAAGGAAGAAGAAAGCACACCTACCGCCTGCAGTTCTGGTCAGGTTCTCCCCTCCTCCCCCCACCCCCCAAAAATACACAGTAAGAACTACAAATAAAACAGAGTAACCCTTTCATCAGCCTGGTTCCTAACTGAAACAATTTATTCCCCTACTACTGTGCTTACTGAATAAATTTGTTAAGAAAAAAATCACAATAGGTGTTCTTCGCATCAAACGGAAAGCAGAACTTTTCCCCTGCTCTTTTTAACCCTCGAATCACATTTTAAAAGCATACTTTCTATGCAGTGGCAAAAAGGGGCGGCTGCTGGGTACAGATGTCCTTCCCAGAAGGTCGGGACTATTCCAGCTGAGTGGCCAACGGCTACCTGAAAGGTTATTGCGTTTCTGGGGCTTGCTCAGATTTATTAAACATCACTTGGAACTCAAAATCAGCTCCTTCTCTCTGAAGGAGCATGAATTGCTTATCATTTAGTTCTGCCTAATGATTTAGGCATCATTCATTAGCTCTAATAATAACGGCCCCGATTCAGCAGAACACTTCAACATGCAAATCGTATCATTTAGGCCAACGGCAGTCACACGCTCTAAGTTAAACGTGCGCTTTAATGCTGGGACAAATGGGATTCCCAGTGTACTCAATGAAATAAAAATGTTATGAGTCACATTCACGATATATGTACTTGGTAATTAATTTTAGCTTTTTTAGTCTATTGGAAGAGCTCTGGTGAAAGACACTACAACGTTCACGTGTTCCATTTAACCTTCAGCCGTGGGAACTGATGGCAGGTTTGTGTGGCAGTTGGTATGAGGCACCCACAGCTGCACGTTCTGACCTTCAGGTAGCTGGGAAATGTCCTCCGCGCCCCTCAGCACCTTGCCAAATCTTTATTTCCTTCCAGTATTAGAACATGTGACAGTGGGATTTGACCCTTGTGATCCTTATTTTCCATCTGGAAGTACATCTGTTGAAAGATACCCACAAAAAGCACCTTAATAGGACAGCAAAATAATACTTCTGGAGGGCTCCAGACAAAAAAACATCCAGCGTGCGTGGGGGAGACCAAAGCAGCAATACAGGAAGCAAAGGAACTGTTCAGTGAAACCAGGTTTTATCCACACTCCACGTTTTCCTTCTCTGACGAGACATTTCACGCCTTCAGTAGCTAGTATGTTTTCCTCTTTTCAGCAAAAGGCTTCATTCCTTTCTAATTTACCAGGAGAAAAAAAGTTTGTGATGAAAAGGTTAAAGATGGAATCATCAAAGATACAGGTGGAAGTTTGTCCTCTGGCAACCAGAAGCAGTAGGAAAAGGTTTTATCACATCCTCGGAGCAGCACCCTACGCTGAGCACGCGCAGCTTGACTGACTTTCCTAAAGAAAACTGTTACAGAAGGATTTCTTTCTCGGATCAAAGGATCCCCCCACTGAAATTCTGTTTATATCTTGCACTCATTTATACAGCAGCTGCTGGAAAACTGAGCCCAATTCTTCATCTGAAGAGCCTGACCACAATAATAGACCGAAGTGAAAATGACCAAAGAAAGAAGACAAACGGCGTCACTTTCAAACTCTGCCACTGGCCTCTGGGAGAAGGCCGAAAGCAAAGCAAGAAGCGCTGGCACGCTGCGCTCTGCGGCCCCGCCAGGCGTTATCTGGGCACAGGCTCCTGGCGCGCGGTTGAAGAACTCTTCCCAAGCTCCAGGGAGGGAACTTGCAAAGCATCTCCAGCAAATCTTCAGGAAGGTCCTTCTTCTTTCGTTCTGCTGTCACTTCCCAAACATCTCCACCCTCGTTTCTCTCACTTTTTGGCTATCAGCCAAGGAGTTTGACCCTTGAAGGGGGCAGACAAACGATTTCACATGAAACGGGCCAGTCGGAAAAACAGCACTCAGCCGTGACAACGACCCGGTCCCGGGTTTCAGCAGGGAGAGGCCCCGAAACCAAACTGCTGGATCCGGAGCGGCACGAGCCCAGCCTCTGCCAGTCGGGTTTTTCTTGAAATGCAAGGCGTACGTTTGGGAAGAGCAGCTGAGGGGTACAATTTCGCTCTGATTCACAACCTCAGATTGACCTGCAGTGGCAGGCGACATCTCTGTTCCCACAGCCTAGAGCCGCTTCAGATTTTATGAATACATAAAGTGTCTACTATCTACTCCAGGTTAAAAACATTTCTTTGCCTGGGTGTAAAAGGGGCTACTGGTTTTCAAACACAAGTAGAAATTAAACCAGTTTTTAAGTGAGTAAGTTCTCCTCTAAAACATTAGTCTCAAAGCTTTAAAAGGCTTTTTGCTGAATTAATTTCAGCTTTTAAGGGAACCCAAAAGGAAGCCTCAGAAAGTCCTAAGTTGTGCCGCCCACAATAAGCACCTCAGAGCCCAGCAGCGAACCCGAAGACAAACCAAGGCTATGAACAGAACCATCTGAGACAGAAAGGCAATAAGGACGAGCACACGAGCTGCTGCCACGCACACGTGCACCTAGGAGGCACATGTCTTTGCTGACAGGGAATAACGGAGTCGTACAGAAGGGGCAGCACCAAGGCCTCGCAGGGTGTGCCCTGGTTAACTCAGGAACACCTCCACTGATGAGACAGGGACTTTGCTGGGGCAAAGCTGGAAGTAGGGGATTTCAGCCCCCTTTGGTCAGGCTCCTCCCCTGCATTTTGCTGATACAAGTCAGGTACTTTTAAAAGTTGCGGCAATTGCATTTCAAGGACCCCTCTGCCTCAGGTAAAAGCTTTCTGTCTCACCGATACATCACCTGAAAACCAGCCCGGTAAACCAAAACAGACGGGGGATCAGCTTGAGACTCCTGGAGGAGCCTTCAGCAGCTGTTAGGACAACACAACACACGCGTGCTTCATTCACATTCAGGTGAGGCAAACCCAAGCGAAGTCCCATGCAGTACAGCCACAGCGGTTACAAAACAAAAATACACCGCAGGCAGCAAAGGGAACAGGAGTTATCAGCAGGTTCTTCTACAGATCTATCAGTTTCTGAGAATTAAACATAGACAACACTTTTAGAAAGGACTGCAGCAGTCAAACCACCTACCTTGTGGGCCACACGCTGTAAGAGCAGAGAAGAAACTCACTGCTGCCACTGCCATCACCTTCCAAAACCAGCAGTGTAGCTGGAGGGGCTTTTACTGCTTTGTGCTCAACAGGTGTGTAATTAAAACACCAGAGCTGTGTGGCATCCTTGCTTAAATAAGTACTGTTCTCGGCTAAGCTTCACAGCTGCAAAGCTTTGTACCAGCGAGCTGGATCTTAAATCCATGGGAGAGCTTACTGAGAAGACAAACAAGAAGCCCTCAGTGCTCTGCAGTTCATTTTCTTTCGGTGCCATGTCAGCTCCAGTACCCCAAGCACCTCATGAAAACATCGTGCATGGAGAAGTTTCATCCACGGGACAATGTTGGCATAAGAAGAAATGTTTGTAAAGATCCCAAATCAGCTAAGGTTGAAAGTCACAGGGGGTTTCCTAACTACGAGAGCAATCTGAGCGAGGAACAGCCTGTAGGCATGGGATGCAGGGTGGTAGAAACCTCACTGGTTTTCAGCTGAAGCCCAATAAATTTCTGACAGGGTGAGATGACAAACGGCTTTCAATCAGACAGGGGCCGGGCTCTGCTCCTGGGACAGTCCCCGGCCAGCCTTTTCTTCTGCACGCAAGAGAAGCACATATCCTGCCGTCGTCGTGCTCTGGTGGGGCTAACGGGCTTCGTGGAGGCAGCTGGCAAACAAGCAGCCAGCAGCCTGAAAACAGCTGAGGAGCGAGCGCAGGAGGTGCTCGTGATCCCGTCAGCTGGCACGGCTGTAGCCAGGACAGGCAGCTGGGGGCACAGCCCGTGGTCCTGTGGCACTGTGGTGGTAAAAACCATACGGCAGCATCGCCAGGGTACCAACAATGAGGACTTTTAGGTACTGGAAGCATCTCTGTATCCCCCCGAAAGCCCCAGGTTGCAACCTGTCCTTCACCCTTTGTGATCAACAAAGGAAAGTGGACGTGTTTTAGGGGACGGATTTAGGCTTACGCTCTTTGCTGATTTTCTAAGAAAAGCAGTCTGTGACGTTCACTTAGCCTGACGGTGTATTTTTTTTTCTTGATGGGTACCGTAGGCTTGAGACATTACCAATGGCAGGACAGGAAGGGTAATTAGGGTGCACACACACAGGTTATGACACGCTACAGGTTTGCATGCGGCTTTGCTTAGCGTTAAAGGAGCCACGTGGATGGGTTTATCTAATAATTCATTAGGGTATCATCGAGGTGTCTGCCATCTGCTTCATTTTAAATGAAGCTTTAATCAAGCTAGTTGCAGGCCTACAATTCAGAAGGACGTCTGAATTCCTGAACTCGTTGTCGTGAGGGTTAATCCAGCTAAGTGACTGCCCGAGGCAGGAGACCAAGAGGCTCTTTGTACGCGCCAGGTCCACAGCTCACGGGGCGCTTCCCTGCGTGTGTGGCCGAGGAGCAGCCCCAGGGGCTGGCACAGGCTGCGCTTGGCTACCTGAGGGTAGTGCTGAAACGTGGCTTCCTCCAAAACTATTCATCAGGAAACCTCTGAGTTCCCAGTGAGTCTTGCCAGCAACACCATTTAACCACCCAAATCCTGTGTATGTGTCTCTTTAATAAAAACATGTCATATTTAGAAATATTCTTCAACGATTCCAGCTTGAAAAATGACAACGACCTTTGAAACTCTGCAGGGCAGCTCCTTTGGGCACTTTTAATGCAATAATTTATTAAGTTCCTATATTCATCATGTGTGCACAAGTATCATGTAAATATTACAGCTGTACTCCATGACAAAACAAGCATAAAGCAGACATGGAATTATACAGAGAACCGACAAACTGGGGAGAAGGGAGATCTAGTATTGTCTGTACAAAAAATATGCAGCTTCTTGATAATTTGTAACAATGCGTAACTTTTGGCATTTCGGAGAAGAACACTGTATAAAAATAAATATTCTATGTAAAATAACACACACAGGCCAGTCCAGGGTTAGAATCATCACTGCAAAAGAAAACAAACGGGTGTTAGTGGCAGTTCAACAACAGTTAGCGACAGCTCGGCGGGGCAGGGAAGGACCACTTCATGGGACGGAGGGACAGAGGGACAGCACGAGGGAAGCTGGCTCCAGCATCTGCTCCAGGAAGAGCCGGTGCTGGATCTCAGCAGGCATCCTTCGTGCTCTCCTGGCAGCGAGGCCAGGAGCTGCGGTCCAGGCTGCTCTGTACCTCCGCCCTCTCCCTACCACCGTGGCTCGTGTACTTTGAGTTAAAGCATGCAGCAGGTCCTGGAGCCGGGCCAGACCCTGAGGAGCAGCAGAAACAAGGCGAGAGTGGAGGGAGCGGCATTCACACGCCGCGCTAGCCCAGGCTCGGCTCTGACAGTCCATCCCCTTGCAGCAGCGCCTGCCCCCAGCAGCGGGGGTATCGCTGCGCAGGTGTTAGAGCACCACAAATGCAATGCTCTCCTTTTTAGCCCATAAAACTGAGCAGCATACAAACGAGGGAGAGTTTTGCCTGCTGCTTTTCAGAGGTTTGGTGCTGGAAATCCCACGCTTGCCTCTACACCTATTTTGCCCTTAGCCCGACTCAGAAAAATCAGCAGGACCTGCAGCACAGCCAGCTCAGCACAGCCACAGCAGCTCCAGGATGCTTTTACCTTGTTCCAGCAGCCTTGAACCGGGAGGCCGTCTTCTCCCTGCAAAAGGGATGGATGGAAGAGCAGTTTAGGACACGGCAAACAGTGCAGAGAATGCGGAAAGAAGGAACGGGTTAACTGTTACAGCTGCAACAAACAGTCCGAACCGGGGCCAGAGGAATAGTCTGACAGATATTCCTCGCTCCTCTGCAGCGACCCAGACTTGGGGCTGAGTCCAGCTAGAAGCAAGGAGGCGGGTGGCAGGTCCGTGTCCCAGGCTTGACTCTGGAGCACCAAGGTGAAATATCACGCCTGGCACACCAAGGTCAAGCAAACCCCAGAGGCAGCACTAACCTTGGGTCCTAGAGAGGGTCTGGAAAAAAAATCCATCTCCTTTCTGCCCTGTTCATTAAAGGGTTGGCTTTATCACGTGAGAGGCTGCCCAGCTGTCCCCTCTCACCTCTGAGAAGCTCCTGCTCCAGGAAACCAGGAGGGCAGGCAGCTGGCAGCCCATGCTGCCTGAGCATCTCACCGACTCCCTGAGGGTTTGTGTTTTCTCTTCCCCTCCCCAAAACATCAGTGAGATTTCTGTGAAAATAGCCCTGCAATTCTGCAGCCCTGAAGTCTTGGGCTATCCCCTCCCAAGGTGGGCACGCAATTTATTTATCATTGAAAGTTGGATACTTTAAGGACTTTGCTACTAAAAGGCTGAGACGAGGCAGCTGGGAAATGCTTTTGTGAATCACTGACATTAATGACACCTCAGTGCAGCTTTACTTAATGTGAGAAAAGAGGAAACGGACGTCAGAGGCAATGTGCTCTTGAGCAGGAGATAAACAGCTGCAAATTTGGCCACAAGGAGCTGCATCGGTGACACTGGAAGTCAAATACTTCTGTGTGTGTCAGGTTCTCGGGCTGGTGCTGCTGCCAGTGAGAACTGGAGGCAGTGAAGTTGTACCAAGTGTGATGCAGGCACGTTCCTTCAGTCAAATGACTCAGTTCTCACTTCCTCAAGTACCAGACGAGAAAGCTGTTGTGCATTTCATCCCATTTGAGAAGGGGGGGGGTGGGAGCACAGTAGCATATTCTGACCAAAACTATTTAAGGAGATACACTTTCAGGGGGTTCACATCGCTGTCATGATGCTGTTATTTCTTGTTTACGTACTGAAATGCAAATTGCTTTCTGAACGCCTTTTCTGGACTGTGGTCCCCTTGTGGTTCTTTCTCCCCACTTCCCCCCTCTCCTCCCAGAGAAATCCTGCATCGCGGACCAGTTAACTTCCAGTTCAACTGGGGCCTTCCCATTGGTACACTGGTGGTGGCAGGAGTCACCGGTGTCACATCGCAGGAGGAGATGGAAGGTTAGGTGCATGGAGGAACGGGAAGCCAGAGTTACAGCGTCAGGATCAAAGACCAGGGGCACAAGGAAGTGTTTGTTGCAGAGAACGGCCGTGGGACGTGCTTGTTAGCACCGAGTACCTCCATCCACATATCAGACGTGTGAAGCACTAGTTCCCAGCCTCCAGAAGTTATGCACATGGATGCGTCAGCAGGATGCTAAGCTTTTAACCCAGTTGGATCGAAAACCGTGCTCATTCAAGTTCCCAAGCTAGCTTGCATGCCAGTATGCTATCTATAGAGAGAAGTAAAAATAATGGCATCTGCATTTCACCAGATTTTCTGGCAAGTTTCCCTTAACAAAAATAGGTATGAAGAGGTGCGCATTCTAACATGGCCATGCAGGGTAAATGCTAGCAGAGCAGAGACAAAAACAGAAAGGCAGCCTGTCAGGGCACGGACAGCATCCTTGGCACCTGTGAAATCAGGTGCTTTATTCAGCCAAACTTACTCCATAGAAACCTGGCTGTTGTTAGCGGGAGGTGAAACACGCGGCTCTTTTTCCTTCGTAGACTGTTCTGGGCAGGCACGATTTCACTTTTGGGACTGGCAGGAGAGTTGCTCTGTACTGCCCCAAATTTACAGAGCAGCAACGGAGACTTTGCAAGTAGTCACCGCTACAGTCGCTGCCCCGCAGAGAAAACGGCGGCACCCGAGGGCAGGAGTGCTGGAAGAACACTAACACGAGCTCTTCACAACGGCCAGGTAACGAAGGCTTTTCCAATGGCAACCCCAGGACCGGTTTCCTCGGGAAACTAAAAACGCCTTCTAGATAAAGTATGGCCTTTTTCTTTGGGATACATGTTTTCCAGCCAGTTGAACGAACTGATCTTGCCTCCCTTTTAAATGGCATCAAACAGCTTTAAGAGAGCCTAAAATTTGGAATAACGGCCCTGAAGCAGGCCGAGGCACGCTAAATGGGGGCTGACAGGGCAGGGGGTACTACGGGGTGGTTGAGACAGCTGTAGGGAGCAAAACCCTCACCTGAAGGCTGCACAGCCACAAAGCATCTCAGAGTACACCCATAACCTGCTGATGGTTAATGGGATACTTAGAAATCAGGTGAGGTTAAATGCTCCCACCTCCCTTTGTGCTACAATAGTTGGGTTAGGCCCAGCACTAATGCAATAAGCATCCTGTAATAGGTGAATTACCAGGAAATTGGTACTTCCACGGCTCTTGGATGCTGTGGGTACCATTCTGATTTTGGGGAGAGTCACAAATAGGAATTGTCTGGTAGGAACTGAGGGGGTAAGTGCCTAAATAACATGTTTCACAAGGGCTTGCTAACAGCTAACTGTATTTTTACAGTCAATGGACAGAGTGTCTGAGAGCAGTGCCAGACTGTGCGAACCACACAGAAATACTTTAAAAATAGAGTTCCGGAGGGAGGTAAGCATTGCGGCTCCTTGGCTAGAAAGCCAGGCTAGTGCAGCTGCAGTCTCCTTACATGAGTCTCATAAAAGTCCTCAAAGTGAAGGCAAAGCAAGGACTGAAGCAGTTTTAAAATTCTCATTCCTGCTACATTTTCCTCATGCTGGCAGCAGCTGCGAGTCGTGGCACAAAGGGAAAAGGACTGATCCTGGCAACAGCAGCGTGAGGAAGGCAGGGCAGGAAAGGTGAGGCAGGAGCTGCCACGTGTGTCTCTAGGGCATGCAACTACTTGGAGGAATCGGAAAAGAACAACCAAGGCAAAAAAGCAAACAATCATGCAGGAAAGGGAAGGTACGCCATACCAATGGGCACGGGGCATCCAGCCCGTCCAGCCCAGGTAACCCCGGCTCACCCTTCTCGCCTTTAAAACCTCGGAGACCCTGTTTATGAGATCAACCACTGTCGTTATTTCAGATAATGCCAGGCACCTCCATGGCACAGGAGGAGAGGCTCGGTCCTGCACTGAGACTGTCACAGGGCACTCTGCTGCACACCCAGAGCACAGAGGGCACGTGGTCCCGCTCGTACTTCATCTGTGTAATCAGTAGGAGCAGTTGCCTGCTCTTCTGTAATCTACGAGTCAGGGCACACTTCTCCAGCTGAGTTCAGTCTGAGAGGATGGAAGCAATGTTTCACCTGTTTTGGAGTCATCCCTGTTTCCCAGCAGCTGAATTTTAGATACACGATACCCAAGTATTCCTGGGATTTATGGCAACGCTACCCATTTTTGGCAGCACGTTCACTGCAGTGTATGAGGTTAGATGAAAGGTGTAGATATTCCTACATTTACCCATCCAGGTGGAGAGATAGCATGTTCTGACAGAAACATGTTCCATTCAAAACAACTGAGATGTGCTCCCCTTCCCTCTGGGCAATGCAGCTCGAGTGCCCCGTGTCACTCTCAGGCAATCACGTCGGCCGAGCGTTATTCCAGGGCAACAAAGCGTTTTGCTGTCACGCAGACGTGATGACACCGAACGTTTCCTAAGAGCCCTCGTGGGCAGTAAAGGAGGCGCAGGGCTCTGTCCGCACAGGAGAAAGCCCTGGGCTCCCAGCACGTGGCACGCAGCCACCTACCCCAAGCCTGCGTGAGCTCCGGAGGAGGAAGGAACATAACCATGGCCACTGGGCAGCTCAGGGGATCGGTTGTTCCCCACTGAGGGCTGCAGTGGGAACCAGACCGGGCCTTATACTTTTGCAAGACCGTTATTTCTGTTATGATTTCCTTCTTCCTTCCCCACCACAAATCTTAAAACAGTACATTTGATAAAACAGAACATACCAACGGACAGGGTGCATCTAATCCAGGCGCTCCTTGGTCTCCCTTATCCCCTTTAGACCCTCTAGAGCCTTTCTTGCCCCTCTCCCCCTGTAAATAACAGTTTAGTCCAAAAAAAAAAAAAAAGAATACACAAAAGCTTTAGGATCATCCATTTCAAACAAATGTCAGCGATAGTTTAAAAAATGATAAACATTTAGGAAACATTTTAAAAGAAGTGAATCCTCCCTTTGAGACGTGAAGTCAAAGACAGCGTATGGCACCCCTGACCTTTCCGTGGCTGTGTAAACACGCCGGCTGTGCCTAAACCCCACACCGAGGCTACGCGGGCTGAGCATCAAAGGAAGCACAAGGGCCACTGAACTTTATGGCAGGCCTGCGGGGCCAGTGGAGGCCTCCTCTAGCACCATCAGCAGGAGACTGTTCTCCAGGCTTCCTGGGCATTCGGAGGGGGGCACCTAGAGCCAGCGGAGGGGAGAGCACTGCTCCGGGCAGTGCCACCCGCCCTCAGTCCCAGGGGGCTGGGGGGTTCCCTCCCCTCCCGCAGGAGCTGCAGGGTGCCGGGCAGAGGGCTCCAGGGGCACCAGCACCCCCGGGACAGGACCTGCAGCAGACCCCCAGCAGGATCTCCTGCAGCAGTTACAGGGCGCTGCTGGCCCAGACTCCCCCTGTATTTGTTCTTGCTACTCTGAATTCTCATTCAGAATGAAATTCTCATCCATGGGAACGTTTTAGAAGAAAAAAAAAATAAGCAAAGAGGAGGCTTGCTCCTTTGTGAGGGGGCAGCACTGGATGAAGGAAAGCCAGCCACAGGAGGGCCCAAGGGAAGGCACAGATGCCCTACGAGAGCAGGGCAGCCAAGGCCGGGTGTAACAGGGGGGGGTTGCCAGAGGAAATTCTCAAAGCTGCTGAGCATAAAACAGGGAAAGGGGCAGCTGGACAGGGAAATGAATTTAGGGTCCTCGTGGGAAGGGTTAAAGGAATTAGGGGATAACATCAGACAGCGCAGGCTGCTGGTTTCTTCTTTAAAATGTGTTAAACCCAAAGCTGGCAAGAGAAATGGATGGGAGAGGAGAAGCAATGAGGCAAAATCACCCAGAACCAAGCACTGGAACAGAGAGGATAATCCAGGAAAATGCAGCGTGGGTTGCTCTGGAGGGAGGAGGAAGGAACCAGGAAGAAAGGCGGAAGAGGAGGAAGGGATAAAGGGGACAAAGGTGGACCTGTAGGAGCGAGGAAGACACACGTACACACATGAGAAAAAATACAGGCATTAGAACAACAGCAAAGATATCGACTTGGCAGCAAAAGGTCAGGGTTTGCACTTTTTCAGCTGGGTGTCCCCAAAGGCTGTGTCTGTTCCCAGTGGTACCTGGTGGCACCGTACGTCTGCCTGGGGCAGGCACAGCGACGCTGCGCTCCACGCTGAACAGCGGCCAGCAGGAGGGCTTCTGGCACTGAAAACCCACTGCCTAAAGGAGCTGGGACGGTTCACTGAGGGTTTTGGCAAACTGTTCGGAAGCTTAACAACATTGATCCTCGATTTTTAATGTACTCAACACTGAGAATCTTCCTGTGAAAGTGCCAAGCATACTGCAGCTGTCTGGAAGGGGGAAAAAAAGGGAGGCATGTCAAATGAACCCATCTCCCACGTGGAAAGAGGCAGGTGTTGTACCCCAGGTCCCAGCCCCTGCGGAGCAGGTCGGGAGGCAAGGCGTTGCTTTCTCTTTTTAACCTCACACCTTTCTTTTTGTTCATTTTGAAGTCTCCTGGTTGAACTGCCATAGTTTTGCCATCAGTTAACGTGGGAGAGAGGCTCTCTCACTTCTCTCACAGCAGAAGCTGTGTCCCACCAAGGGAGACCTGGTGCTGAGCTCGGGACACAGGGCAGCAAAGCAAATCCTAGAGAATGAGCCGTGTCCAGATCTGCTAAATGGATTTTTTTAAGATGTCTGTGACTTCAGAAGGATGGAGGCATTCAGACAGTGCAGCTTTATTCAAAGGGGACTTAACAAAACTGCATCGTTTAACTCCTTTAAGTAGTGGTGACCTAATCACCATTTTTGGAGTAGAGCAAGAGTGAGGAGAAGTCCTGGTACAAACATATGGTGGGAAAAGACACTGCACTTGCCCATTACAGTCTCAACTTTCTCACATTTTCATTTCAAATGTTGGTTACAGTGAGGCAAAACATGCTTCAAGGGGCCAGCAAATCTTCCCACTCATGCTGCTTTCCAACCCATCCTCTACAAGGAGGTGTCTCTACAAGGAGGTGTTTCCAGTTTTCATTTGCTTTTGTGAGAGCTTAGGGCAATCCTACCGACATACTACAGCCAGAGAAGGACCCTTCTTTTAACTAATACAGCCCGTTTAAAAGCCAACTGAAGAAGTCTAGGAAGTGTTATTTTCTTTTTAGAAGCCACACAAACAAAACGCAACACATCTCACTAAGGAGGAAGTTAAGAAGCAAAGCCAGAAAATGAATGATTAAAAAGGGGGAGAACTTTGGAGCTCCCAGGAAATTTTGACCTTTCTCCCCTGGTTTAAGATGCCAATTGGCTACTGAATTCCAAAACTGCTCGTTCTGTGCAGAGTGAGGTCAGAAATACATTGCAGATAAGAACAGAGAACACTCGTTATGTACGAAAAGCAAAATCGTATCATGAAATCACTGCATGGGCACATGCACTATAAATCTTTACATTTTCAGATAAATTCAGGTGATACCAGAGTCTGATCAAGAGAATGTATGTGTGTGAGCACATGTGTAAGACATACACGTTTACTTTATTAAGCTGTTTGACATATTTACACAACTGTAGTCTTAAAGCCATAATCCAGAAGTCATTTATATTTCTAACTATAAATTATATTCAACTGTTGGTCTTTTAACTGTATTTAATCAAAAAGACTCAGACTCAACAAGCAAGAAGTTCTTTATGTTGTTGAAAATCCGAGGACTTGAATGCCAGTGAAAGGCAAGGAGTGTTCAATGCACACCTCTTAGTAATAGTTATCTTTTTATAATGTAGGCGGTGAGACAGAAGAGCAGCCATTCACATTATGGGTTTTGATCCAGCTCTTTTTCACATCCATACAGGACGAAGCCTGAGAAGGCTTCATGTCTGACTCTTTAAAGTAATCAGATTTAATTTATCTTCTCCAAATTGCCGTCTTCCAAATTCTCCGCAGAACCCTTTGCTAGAAGTCAGTGTTTTTCATGCTTCAGGGGGAATTTTAAAGTAATGTACTAAGATCTGCTGACTGCACCTCAGTTAATTTTGATGGGAATCCCTATGCACGCCGTAAAACAGATAAGCAGGATTTCCTAAAGCACTCCATGTTGGCCTAACTCTACCACACACGAAGCCATACTTCAGTGAGAACAGAGCTACGACAACAAAGAACGCATTAGAAAATCCCTCGTGTATCTTTCAGAGGGACATGCTGTGACGTCCTAGATGATGACACAAACTACGGGTATCACCTTCAAAAATACAGGCTTGTGAAGCCATTTATACAAGGTCTAGCAAACAGAACTACATGCTAGCTGTCTTTAAGTGGCTCAGGCAGTAACCAGTCCACCACTGTGCAAAGACCAAGACTTGCTTGGTAACTTACCCGGATTCCTTTGTCACCAGGCAGACCTTGTAAACCCTGAAACACATCAACACAAAAACAGAAATATTTTAGATAGGTCCCATTGTACACCTCCTCAAAAGGAACATATGCCCAAGAGTTTCTTTCCATCGCTATCAATTACAGTGTGGTAAAAATTCACATTTCCTGTAGACAACCTCCTCCTCACCTCCAGAAGACCATCCAGGCTATCACACCACTGCTTCTACTCTAATGATTCTTCACATAGAAACCAGACTAACTGAAAGAAGTCGGTTTCTGAAGAGGAAAACAAAAGTACACAACAGCAGGCTTCCTTTTTTCTTTTTCTCCCCCCCCCCCACTTTTTTTTTCTTTTCTTTTTTTAACAACGAAGCAGTTCCCTGGTTACCTAAAACCAAAGTTCCAGCCCTGGCTCCATTAAGATACAAATCCTGGGAGTCCCACACAGCTTCTTTTGGTACTCTGGGGGCCACAGAGAATTATGAGTTCCCTTCAGCTTCATCTATCTCACTCTGAATAACTGCTCTGAGAAACTACCCAGCTCTTCGACTGGCATATGCTTCGTTGGGTCAGAAACTGGCTGGGTAGCCGGGCCCCAAGAGTCGTGGTGAATGGAGTTAAATCCAGTTGGAGGCCGATCACTGGTGGCGTCCCCCAGGGCTCGGTACTGGGGCCGTTTCTCTTTTACATCTTCACCGATGATCTGGACGAGGGGACCGAGTGCACCCTCAGCAAGTTTGCAGACGACACCAAGTCAGGTGCGAGTGTCGATCTGCTTGAGGGTAGGAAGGCTCTGCAGGAGGATCTGGATAGGCTGCACCGATGGGCTGGGGTCAACTGCATGAAGTTCAACAAGGCCAAGTGCCGGGTCCTGCACCTGGGGCACAACAACCCCAAGCAGAGCTACAGGCTGGGAAATGAGGGGTTAGAAAGCTGCCTGGCAGAGAAGGACCTGGGAGTAGTGGTTGATAGTCGGCTGAGTATGAGCCAGCAGTGTGCTCAGGCGGCCAAGAAGGCCAGCAGCATCCTGGCTTGCATAAGAAACAGCGTGGCCAGCAGGGCTAGGGAAGGGCTTGTCCCCCTGTACTCGGCTCTGGTAAGGCCACACCTCGAGTACTGCGTTCAGTTTGGGGCCCTTCGCTACAAGGAGGACATGGAGGTGCTCGAGCGAGTCCAGAGAAGGGCAACGAGGCTGGTGAGGGGTCTGGAGAACAAGTCTTACGAGGAGCGGCTGAGGGAGCTGGGATTGTTCAGCCTGGAGAAGAGGAGGCTCAGGGGTGACCTTACCGCACTCCACAGGTACCTGAAAGGAGGCTGTAGCGAGGTGGGGGTTGGTCTGTTCTCCCACGTGCCTGGTGACAGGACGAGGGCAATGGGCTCAAGTTGTGCCGGGGGAGGTTTAGGTTGGATGTTAGGAAGAACTTCTTTACCGAAAGGGTTGTTAGGCATTGGAATGGGCTGCCCAGGGAAGTGGTTGAGTCACCGTCCCTGGAGGTCTCGAAAAGACGTTCAGATGTAGAACTTAGGGATCTGGTTTAGTGGAGGACTTGGTAGTGTTAGGTCAGAGGTTGGGCTAGGTGATCTTGGAGGTCTCTTCCAACCTAGATGATTCTGTGATTCCATGATTCCTGTTGCTCCCGTGGGGTATTTAAGCTCATAAATTTGGTTCTTTAACACCTAACCTAGCTGAAATTGCAAATGTTACATTACAGCAGCACCTTAAACTATCAGCCACAGCAAGGAAATAGATAACACATTCCTAGTGCTCCCACACTTACAGGAAGTCCTGCTGGTCCCATTGGTCCTACAATGCCAGGATCTCCTTTACTGCCCTGAAATAGAGACGAAGTAGAAATTGTTATGCTCCTATTTGGTATGAACAGGCAGCACATCATTGACTACAGAAACACTATAGAAGAAATAGAGAGGTTATGATTTGAAGTACCTAAAACCCCAAGAATAAAATGCTTAGAAATCAGAGACCAAGCTGAGGGTTCTATATGCACAGAGAGAGAAATTTCAGCTGCTAGAAAGACCTAGAGCTTCTCAATTTAAAGGAACTGTTTCATCTTCAGAGAAGTTACAGAGCATTGGTCAGTTTTGAACCAAACTCACCCTTTCTCCTTTTGGTCCTGCTGGTCCCGAAACCCCCATTGGTCCTGGAGTACCCTGTAGTTGGAGGAAGGAAAACACATCAGGCCTTTTTCATTCCAGGGCTTCATTAAAGCCAGGAGACATTGCTTCTCCTTTGGGAAGAAGCACAGCTGGGAAGGCCAGTCCAGTGGCTGAAGGCATCTAGCACCACTACAGCTTTCAGCGATGGTGGTGATGGGTTTGAAGAAGTCGTTACATGCAGTTTGACAAACGGGAACTGCTGCACCAGATCACACCAGCACCATCTTACAGAGCCTTGTTTTCTGATTTTGAAGCTATGCCTTGTCAATCTTTACAGGGGGCATTTCTACTAGTACCACGAGGGAATGTTTTTCTCTGCAGTTTGTCACAGACAATGCTGAAAGCTGTAGCAGAATAAAGGCTATTTATTTAGATATACGGTAAGCAACTTTTGTGTGTGTGTGTGGTTTTCTTCCCCCCAACCTCCCAGTGTCAGCTGAGGTGGACAAAAGTAAAAGCTTGCATTACTTGGTGGGAGGCAGCCAGTCATGCGAGCTGAAAGACACCATGCTGCAAAGAGGAACGCAGATGCACACCAGGACGGGTAGTGGTATCAGTCATTCCCAAGCCCTCTGCTCCTTTTTTGCCATTTCTGCTACTCCATTGGGCTCTTGATCTCACTGACAGGAAACCCCAGTTTTTTTTTGCTCCACTTTTGACACAGGGCCCATCTCCCACTAGTACAGCAAACCTACTTGCTGGTAGTGCTGAGGCTTGTTCAGCCTTTGGGAAATGAACCCAGTCCAAAGCGGTCTTTAATGGGGGCAATGGAGCAGGCTGCCAACAGTCCTTCTGACTAACAAAAAGCTCACGTTGAGGCGATGCTGGATCCAGGCACGTTCAGCCCTGTACAGCCTCCTGGGTTTTGGAGCACTCCCTGCTGCAGGGTCTGCTACAACTCTCCCAGAGCTGATGAAGCACAGCCCTCACGCCTGCAGCGAGCACTGCCCCTCGCCACGCTGCAGTCAGGCATGTACTTTCCCAGCCCTACTGCAAACGCTTCTAAAGTTGGCAAGAATCACAATGCACAGTCACAAAAGTAACCCCTCCAAGTTGAGTACAACTCCTGGATCAGAAGAGCTTTTCAGACAAGCCAAGATCAGCAGGATGTAAGTAGAGATGCAGTTTGTGCAGCACCGTTTCAATGCAGTGAAAAAGAGTGGCTCTCCTTGGATTCACGAGTCTACATCACAAAGATCTTAATTGCCTGCATATTTGCATAATTTTAAGATAATTTAGTGTCACGAAATATGCTGAGATCTAGCCTGCACATTTACAAAAATAAAGCTACAAACCTCCAGAACAAGCGAGCAGATGAGCTCTAATTCAGATCCTGTCCTGAAGCTCCAGAGCAGTGGATTATCCCCAGATACACTGAGGAAGAATCACTTTTTCTTTTTAAATAGCCAATTGGAGTGTACACGGGTGATGCACGATTTCCCAAGGGGGATAAAAGAACGTATTTGGCCCGTATTTAACAGCCTTTACCCAGGAATGGCAGAGTGCTTTACAAGAACCAGTGTAGTGGTACTTGTCTCATTCCAAGTTTGACGGGCTGAGAAGCTCAGCCACAAGGAGTTTATTTCCTTCACACCTCACAAGTTAGCAACAAGAGGTGGGGATCTTGCTTCTTCCTGTTCAACTAAGGGATGCCATTGCCTCACAGATGTACACAGCCGACTGGAAACCCCCCTGGGTGTCTGGGCCAGAGGAAAAGCATGCACAGAGTTTATGAAGTTGCGTGGCATTGTGCTGCTGGCAAGTGAATGGCTAGGCCTGCTTGCAGAAGGTCTTTTAGATGCAGCTTCTTCTAACAGAGGGATGCTTCCCAGGCAAAGGAGAGAGACCTGTAAGCATAACCCACAGCAACGCAGCCCTAAGCACCTAGTCTGAAAACAAGGTATGAAAGCTCTTGCTCACAAGAGAAAGCAGACAGGCGTTATTATGGCAAAGACACAACTGAAAAGCTGCTGTTGTGGAAAGGCTGCAAGGTTACCACGGAGAGCAACAGGGCAGAGGGATGGAGTCCCCTCGCAACAAAGCAGATGAGAACCGAGCATCACGGAACCATGCGGAGGTTTCATTCAGCTGGTTATTGAGATGAAGTGGAAGAGGTAGGCTGTGATCCCAGGATCCAGACAGACCCATAGTATCAAGAAACAAGCATGTGTCTTAATCACCTCCCAGACTTTAACACCCCCCCGCACCCCCAGAACCTGCTTTGGAGAAAATGAGGTTACTCTTGGCATGAACAAGACTGGTGGGAAAGACGAGACAAGTCACGATACTGGGGGGAGGAACGTAGGGCAAAGGAGAAATGGAACTCACCGGTGGTCCAGGCCTGCCGTCTAAACCTGAAGCACCCTGAACAGACGGGGAGGGTTAACAAAAACAAGGCGGGAGGAGAGGGGGAGAGGGGAGGAGGGTGAGGGGGGAAAGGGGAGGGGAGAGGTGAGTGAAGCAGTGACTTGAGACAAACATATGCTTGCAATCAACAACAACAACTAACGATCTCAAGGACAGGTGATGGTACTTACAAGCAAACCAACAAAAACAAACACTGAGTACACGTAATATTGACCTGCAGCTTTCAGATCCCCTCACGTAAATTTATTTCCCTCTTGCCATGCCACCAAAGAAACCCCTGGGGAAGAAGCTGCTCTGTGACAGGTGAGGAGGACAATGTGACAGTGGAGTTGAAGCTTGCACTGACTTCGCACAACGCAGAGACAGAGGCCTTGCAGTGGTTCTGCCCAAGGCCCATCTAGCAGTGTGGTATCTCTGACAAAGGCCAGGTGAGAAAGCTTAGCTAGAACTAGTACAGGCAGTAAGTTTCCTCTACTTGCACGTGACAAAGTCCTCAGCTTGTCTGTCACTGCTGCAGACAAACCAACTGAAATACTGGCACAACGTCAAGCACAAAGTCTCACATGAAAACCCAACTGGGGGATTTTTTGGGCGTCTTTGTAGTAAGCACCAAACAGGTCCTGAAATAGTTCCACTGCATTTAGTCTGACAGACTGAAAACATTCTGGATCATGAGAGGAAAAAGCTCATGGAGAGAGGTAGTTCTGAAGAGGTCCGCCAGATCTGTGATCTTACTGGAATCCCACTAACTGTGCCTCTTAGTTGGCCAGCTGATGTTGTTAATCCGACAAACAGATCATTCCTGAGTGAGCCTTCCCCACTCCACGGCTTGGGAGCAGTGTTGTGAAAAGCCAAGAGACTTGTGCCATTGCTGGAGCAGAGGTCAAAAGACCAAATGCAGGAATAAGCCACAGGACCCTGGTTTCTGGTGGGGCTCTGCAGGGTAATTCCCAGGGCATCTTCTGCTCAGACTGTCACAAGGACCTCCTTTCCCTGTCCTGGTTCCCTCAGAGCTGAGGGAACAACTGTTTTTACACAGAAAGCTTCCATTTGCATTTCTCAGGGCAGAATGGGGACTGGGTTTTTATTTCTCGTGGCTTCACTGTCCTTTGGATTAGAGCTTTCTGAAAGCATCCCCTTCTCTCCACTGGCTATGCGAGGAGCCCGTGGCAAATACACTTATAACGAGCTCATGTGAGTGCCTAGAGTTAGAAGAAGTGCATCCAGGTGCTGGAAGGTAACTGCTATAAACACAACTGAAAAAGCAAAACATTTTACAAGCAATGACGTGCACATCTCAGCCAAAGTCAGGGACAAGAGCTCTGGGTGATCAAACAAAGGCAGACAGTCACCAGTGCACATGATGCACACTCGGCAGTGCTTGTTTCTAGGAGGGACATTCAGCAAGGAGAGGTGGTGTGCTGTGCCATCAGTGCTTTCCATGAGAGGATCTGGGGGCTGGCAGAGCAGCGGAGTAGGACTAGTGGTAACTATTTCTCAGCACTCAGGTGAGTCTCAGGCACTGGGTGAGGAGGCTTTTTAGCAGATATGATGTGAGCTTTTCTTTGCAAAGTCCTCAGGTTTGTATCTAAAGCTCTTCTAACTTCTTAATTCTGCCAGAATTCCTCCCTGTAAGCTAAGCAGTGCACTGGTGCTAGTCTGGTGTTACTGAGTTCACAAAGCAGGAGACGGCAGGCTTCTCCTGCGTCGGAGAAAGCACCCATTCCACTGCAGAGGTGATAGGCAAGTACTGGATGGCAAAGGCTGGATGCATTCAGAAGCACCACACTTCTGCACAAAGCCTGGCCCAGGTGACAGGCTGCTGGCAAGATGTCTCCTTTTCACTTCTGCACATCTTTGTGCTTCAGGGAGATGGGGAGAGCCCAGCCACAGACGTTTCAAACAACCCATGGGAAAGTTACTCTTTTCCCCAAGCCTGCCACAAGCAGAAAGAGCTAAAAGGATCAGTGATGTATTTTAACAGGCCTAGGAGATTAAGATTGTGTACAGAAATTGAAGCTTTGTAAGTTTAAGAAGCAAAGGCACAGTTATTTATAGATAATCTTTCTCTGACTTTACATATCAAATCCCTGTGTACACCTCCCATTGAGGGATCTTTTTACGGCTGAAACAAGTTTGGCTTGCTGCTTGCAAGTGCTGCTTGCTTCCTGGATACTTACGGGTAATCCCAGTGGCCCTCTGTCTCCTTTTTCACCCTGGACACCCTTCTCTCCTTTCATTCCATCAATCCCTGCTTCCCCCTAAAGGAAGAAGGATGGAGCAGAAAATAAACCCGCCGTGACACCACTTATATAACAAACATTCCTCTGTTCCGAGAGCAACGAAGCAGCAGAGAACGCAAGAGGCAAAGAACAACACTTGCTTTAGCCTGATTCTTGGCCCAACCCGAAGAAATCCAGCATCAGTCGAGTGACTTGCATGAGTACCTGTTGTGCATCGGTGCCAGTAAGAGGGGAATCAGGCCCAGAGGACAACTGGAGATGGTCAAAGAGGGACTGAACTTGCCTGTGTTATTCTCCCTGCTCTTGCAGGGTTTGTCAAGTAATTACTAGTAGCCAGAAATTATCTGATGGGTGGCTTTACATTTTAAACTGTGGATTCATTGGAAGCAAATGACAGGTGTCCACAAGCTTTGAAGAAAGCCATAATCTTTTGAAAAGACAGACTTTACACATGCAAAGGCATCAGTTTCAAGATCTGGGGGGAAATAGTTCATTCTTTTTCCAACTATACTTTTGAAATTCCATGGTACAAACCACAAAGCAGTATCAAACAAATATTCCATTTTTATACATTCAAAATGCAACCCCCAAAGCTTTTTTCCACGACTGCAGTTTGGAAAGTATTTAAAAAAACATTATTCTGGTTGCATTTTGAAACACAACTGTCAGAAGTACAGAGTTTGCACAGAAACAGCGCGCCTGACTGGTGTACTTTATCAAACACAGCGCTGTCGGCTCGCTCTACCAGCACACTCCAGTTCCCATACCCTGCATTACTGCCCCACAACACCATTTGGCTTGGGCACACACCTGGAAGAGTTACAAATTTCTAACGTGTCTGCAGAGGGTATAAAATTCTCTTTCCTCCCCACTACCAAAACCCTCATTACAGAGGACCTGATTACTAATTACAGGGATGGAATAGAAACTTCCCCACTCAGGACATCTCACTGCACTGGTCAGCTTAGCCTACACAGATCCTCTGTTTGAGGAGGAAATCAGTGCAGCACTGTTTGCAATCCAGCCTGTGCTGTGCAAACTGCCACCTGCGCTTATTTGGCAGGCAGCCCCCAAGAAGGGGCATGTGCCAAGCCTTAGGGAAGTTTCCCCAGACACTTGATAGCTGTAGCTAGTGAGTTACGGACCAGGAAGGCAGATTAATTGTATTTGTAATCAACATTCAGAGAAGAAATTAATCAGGATAAACGTATCCTCTTCTCTGATGCCCAAATAGCACAGCAAGCCAAACACTAAGCCTAGCCAGAATTAAGACGTTTTGCACATTTTCAAACATTTGCTGAGAGTAAGGAAAAATGCCAATCTCATTGAACATTTCCACTCAAATATTTTTTCACCTAGGTGCAATAGTTTACTGTGGGTAAACCAGCGGTGCAGACTGAACAGAAACACATTTAGATGGAGATTAGAAAGCTTTAAACCACCAAGAACAGAGAAGCTCTTGAATGGCTTTACAGCAGAACTTACAGCGTATAAAACCTGGCTAATTTTAAGATGGAGTTCAGTTACTCAGGATTGTATGACAGGCTGCCCGTCCTGTTGCACAGACCTTTTACCCTTCAGACAGAGATTTCAGCTATGCTCTCATGGGAAGATTTCTAACGGCCAGTGGCTTCCTTCTTCTCTTGAACAGGAGAGAACGACTGGTTTTCTGGATCCTAAAATGAATGCTGCTAATCCCTTTTCTTCAAGAAAGTATACAGAAGGTTTTCTCTTACCAAGTTGGAAGAAAACTAACTTTGAAAGCTAGGGGGTTGTTGAAGGGAATTCTTGCACCTCAGACAGCCCTAGTCAAATTTCAGGTATTGAAGTTTTACAGCCTTACCTTCGGTCCCGGGAGGCCCTGAACACCCTGTATTTGGGATGAGAAACAAGGTATGAGCAGCGCTTAAGGGTGTACCTTAAAAGCCAGGTATTCCAGTTCATTGTACAGCACAGAGCTTTCATTTTCTGACATGCTGAGGGCACAAATGCTTAGCCCAAGGGCCTCTTTATTTGTGTAGAGGGCACTTCATGTACTGTTCCCATTTGGTAATGAGGAGGCTCTCACCAAGAACAACCTGGCTGCAGGCCAGGCTTGCTATTAAGACCATTTTTGCAGTTGATCCCTTTAATCCTGTCCATCCCGTCTCACTACTGTCTTCCCTTTCATCTCAGACTAAGGTAACCTTCTCCCTTTACTTCCCCAGCCCCTCGTAGCTCTGACCTGCCCTGGGGGTGGTTTTGGAAACGATGCTAAAGCATGTTCCTGCCTCAGTGTTGCAGTGTTTCTGGCAGTTATCTCCACCCAAAAGCCTCCCCAGCCACTTCCCACTCTATCCTCACTCCCAGTGCCTCTCTCCTCAGGTGAATCACTCAAAACCTACCGGAGGTCCTGGTGGTCCTTGAGGTCCAGGGGGGCCAGACATCTAGAAAGCAACACAAGAGAAGTCCCTGTCAACCCGCCAGCCGCAGCAGGTGAAGGGGATCCGCTCAGTGGGGAGGCAGGGCACGGGCTGCAGCTGAGCTCTGCCAGGCTTGGAAACCTGGACTGCCCCTGAGGGCTGCATTAGGAAGTGGCAGCAATCCAGGACAGAGCAGCCAAGAAGCAGCAGCAGGGTGCTGGGGAGGTTTATTGTGGCAGCTGCAGAGATTTAGGGGGAAGGAAAGCAGCGATTATTTTTTTCAGAAAAAGGTCCACTTCCACTACAGTCCCATTTACTGCAAGGATTCACAAGGTTAACAGCTAGATGGCAGCCGTTTCAAAATATCTGGAAGAAGGTTGCTGGCCCTACACACACAAGAGTACTGATAGCCTGCGGGACTCTTCGCTGCAGGGTGCTACAGAAGTTAAGAGTGAGCTTTGAGGGGAGAAGTGACAAATTCATGAACCCAAGATCTATTGAAAATATCTAGATCCAGGCAGGTATTTTTCAGAAAATCCCTTTGCCACAAATGCCAAGGAAAATAATTGTTATGCTTCTCATGGTCTTCTGTTCTTCCCTAAGCATTCATTATTGATTGCTTGCCGTGAGCTAGATTGTTCTTGTGCAGAGGAGAAGTAGGGCATCAGGAGCTAAAGAAGGCTGCCAGTTCAGCCCCACAAGAGGAAGCTGGCTGTCCCTCAGTGAAGGATGTCATAAGAGGGTGGGATGTGCTGGTTTCCAGCAGCCAAAAATCATCCCTCCCCTACTGGCAGAGACCGCAGAGAAAACAAGACAGGTGACCTACCGATTCTCCGGGGCTTCCTTTGTCTCCACGCTCCCCAGGCTCGCCCTTCTCTCCCTGCACACAACAACAGAACTGTCACAACAGCTGCACGCTGGTGCCTCACTCCAGCAGAAGCCACCCGTGAGCCACCATATGCCAAGCAGCTCCCCAGAGGAGGGGTGGGAACAGAGTGGGTATGTCTCACAGCTCCCCGTGTCTCTCCAGCACTTCTGCTTCCAGAGCTGACAGCCTACAGAAAGCGAGGCCCCAGGAGCAGAGGCTGTGGGACACTGCCTGCTTTTCCCCAGCCTCGCACCTCTGCAGCACTACGGCCTCTGAGAGGAGGCACAGCAAGCAGGACCTGCTGTCAGCACACCAGGCATCTGGGCTGACTTGGCTGCACGAGCAGCTGCCAGCACCCAGCACCTCCTGCCAGCAGTGGGAGCCCAGCTGGCTCCCTGCCTGCTGCTGGAGCCCCAACAGATGTTTGCTGACACCTCAGCACCTAACTCCGAGGGATGGGGGGGATCTGAGGCTTCCAAGTCACTCAGCACTTTGAGAAATGTCTTGCTCTATACGGTTTTCACCAAGCAGGAAAAGTCAGTCTTTTTCACTCTTACTGTCAATCCTGGAAGTCCAATGGGACCCGGCAGTCCTGATGGTCCTGGCATCCCTTGGTCACCTCGTTCGCCTTTCTCTCCAGTGGGGCCATCAAGACCCTAAGAATCAAGAAAGATTTGCAGCTTTCTGAAAAACTAAGGCAGGCATAAGAGACATTGCCAGGCACGAGACAAGCTCTGGTTGCTCCAAGAGCACACTGCAAAACCTAGAGAGCCTTCAGACACCTAAGGAAAGAGAAGGCTGCACCAGCATTGAAAACGGACAGTGAAGTGCCTGAACACCCTCCTGTCATTGTGGATGTGCTGTTCCCCAGCGCAGGGATGGGGAGCTGCTTTCCTGCCTCCAGGTTCTGCTCATGGTTAAGCAGTTTGCTGTGGCCCATGCCAGAAACACTCCAAAAGCTAGCTGTTGTGATAGCAAGAGGTTTTATTTCCCAGTAATCCTGTAGAGATGCAAGATTTCAGTGCATAAAACCCTCTCGACTAGGGCTGGGGATGCAGAAGTTGTGACAGGCTCAAGCCAGGACACTGGGCACTGCACTGCCCCAGTTACTTGGGGGCTCTGAGATATCCAGGAAACCCCATAACCTGGAGAGCCACAAGGACAGAGCAGCGCTGAGAGGGTCCGATTTACTTACCGGTGAGCCGGCTTGTCCTGGCTCTCCTTTATCCCCCTTTAGTCCTGGAGCCCCAGCATGGCCTGGCTCTCCCTTTATCCCAGGAGATCCATCCTTTCCTGGCAGCCCATGAGGGCCAGGGGGGCCCATTTCTCCTGGCTTGCCCCGTGGTCCCTAAAAGAAACCCACACAACAACAAGCGAGTGTAGGTAAGAGTAAAGTTAGACTCCCTAGCCCAGAGAGTCTTTCATTGCTCATTCACTCAACACTAATGCAATTTGAAGAGGCAGGAAAAATAAATAGTAGATTTGCCTTGCCATCCCAGCTCTTCCGTAGAAGTTAGTACTTTGATAAGCCACTAACACACATTTCTGTGGAGCCGGCTCATTTCCCCCTACCATCTCCCAGGGGAAAAGTAACTGTGCATCAGCAACAGCAAGATGGAGGAAACTAGCCCAATTTAAGGCCACTGCAGGAAAGCAATCACAGAGGCAGCTTGTCTTACCTTTTCTCCATCGTGGCCTGGAGGACCCGGCAAGCCAATTTCACCCTGAAACACAAAACTGTTACTCTGGCAGTTTGGAAGCAAGTATTCTGACAACTTGTGTGGCATTGGGATGATGAAGGATGGCCATTACAGAAGCAGTCAGCAGGGACTCTGACTTTGAAAACTAATAGTTACAGAAAAAGCATGGAAAACCCTGGTGAAACAGTACATCATGTGAGTTCTAAGAATTTCACCAGCCTTGTTTACCCAGTATGACAGTTCATGGCCCCAGCGCTGTAACAGTCTCCAGCCAACACAATCCCTGCGGAGATCAGATCCCATAAGCTGCTTCTTAAAGGGCAGTAGAGTAGAAAGGAACCCTCATCTTTGAGATAATGCCTTGGTGGGGGAAAAGGGATTCAGGATTTCATGCATGAGGTGTGGCAGAGCCTGACCAGATGCATCCTGATAGTGCCAATAGGAAAAAGAGGAGCACTGGGGAGGGATGTTTGTGAATTCTGCCCAGACCACTCCCGTGTTGCCCTCAGCTCCACAAGGGCTGAGCAAATACCTTCTGCCCTGGTGGCCCTGGAGGTCCAGCCACACCCGGAAGTCCCGGTGGTCCCTAGACAAAGAAAAAACAGTTTTCAAAATATCATCAGGGTTTTTATTTTTGTGTTTCGTACCCTGCTCCTCTGAGTTTAAAGGGGAATTTTCCTGGGGACTCCTAAAATTGTGTTTGTTTGGGAAGCTAAGCAATGGCAGGCCCTGAGTTAGCAACAGGCTAAATCCAAAGCAAGCTGTAGGTAAGGATGCATTTCTCTGCTTTCTCATGGAAGAAAAGTTACTACAGCTATTCACTCTTAAAACTGAGAAGAACCTAACAAGGTTTTTCCTTCCTATCTGCAAAAATGTATTTTTAGGACAGAGATCATCGGAGACACTACACTTCTTAGATCCTAATATTTATAAGCAGATTTTATGACCGGCTTTGACAATTACCACTTTAAGGCAAGCAGCTTAGCCACTGGGCAGCAGCTTAGCCTAGCAAGTGGCGATGCTTACACCCATTTTGCTCTGCCCTGTTGTTGTTCTGTATTTTAAAAATCCAGCCCAAGGCCTCTTTTTTTTTTTTTTTTTTTTTTTTTTTGCCACTTGTGGCAGCCCCCTTGCTCTTCCCTGCCCCTTCTGAG
This sequence comes from Oxyura jamaicensis, assembly GCF_011077185.1. Taxonomy (NCBI): domain Eukaryota; kingdom Metazoa; phylum Chordata; class Aves; order Anseriformes; family Anatidae; genus Oxyura; species Oxyura jamaicensis. The sequence goes on from NC_048898.1 coordinate 3,429,919, forward strand.
CAGCGTGCATTACATTACCTCTTAAATCAGAGAAATAAAGGGCCTGATTATAATTCAAGTGCTAAGATCAGAAGGTGAGGTGAGCGCTTCCTTCAGCTGTCAACACTGCCCCAGCAAAGGCCAAAAAAGCTTCAGTTGCACAAAAATCAGGCTATCTGCTTAGGATGAACATATGGTCACTTGCTTAAAACCACACAGTAAGCCAGGAACTCACCATCAAGGCCAAAGTTCGTATTTCCTAGGAAAAAAAGTGAAGAAGCTGTAACAGTCATTTGAAAACAGAGATTCTTCCCAGGCTGGGTTTGTTCTCTATCAATGTAACACCAGCCCAAATGAGTAAGGACCTTACAGAATGAAGCCAAAAATCATCTCCGAGTCCCACAGAGCTGTTATTCAGCAATTCCTCCCCCATCTCTTTTTTCCAAGCAGAACCCAGGCCAACCAGCAGTGCACAGCTCTGGGAGGCTTTGCAGAGCTTTCTTTCACCAGTGTACCCCAAGCCACAGGCCCCTCTGGAGGAGATGCACATGGCCTTTGTGCCCACCAGTGCTCCTAAACAAGATGCAAAAATATTTACTGAAACACAGCACACAGTGAGCTGTGGGTTGAAGGGAGCTACAGAATAACCAAGTAATTCCTTTGCTGTTACTGCTGCGGAAGCAGATCTGAGCTGCTTTGGGTTTTCTGCATCCCCTGCGAGACAGTAAGGCACCAACAGCCACCTCGTGGACAGCCGGGCAGTTGCTCACCTGGAGAGCTTCACTGATGTTGCCATCGTAGTCCATCATTTCATCCTTCCCAGGCTCTCCTTTGGGGCCCTGCAAAATACCAGACCTTTAGTCAGAGTTTAGGGATTGTCCTTGCCGCGGCGCAGCCTGAGCGCTGTGGCTCACCCTAAAACAAGGAGGTGTCAGAGAGGGGTCAGTTTCACAAGGTCCTGGCTTTCCATATGTTGAACTAAGCTCAAAAGCCTATTTTATAGAGGATACACTATAGAACTGTAGCCAGGTGACCCCCAGACAACAGTCAGAGTCTGGCAAAGGGTGAAGTCAAGGCCAGAATCCAGGCACTGTATTACGGCATATCAGCAAATGGCAGCAGCAGGGTGTCCAAGTGCCAGAATTCAGCCGGGGGTGCCCAGGCACAACTCTTACAGATGAGCTCAGCATGAGGTGGCTCAGAAGTCTATTCCCCCCCCCCTCCCCCGAAGCAGCAGTACCTTCTGATAAGGGTATGGAGAAGTGGCCTGCGTCAAACTTAACCCTTGACCACCTGTAAGCACTTCAACAGATGGTGAGAACATCAAGAAAGCAGAGCCCCAACCTAGACCATCAGTGCTTCTTAGACCCCTGTGAAGGGCCAAAACCCTTTAGAGGTGTTAGTGAAGGGACACCTACCCGCGGGCCCATGGGTCCCTGCTCTCCCGGTGCACCAGGCTCCCCCTGTAACAAGAACGTGCTGTTAGCAGAGCCCGTCACTTCAGCTGCTTCAGCTCCAGGAACCTCCTCTCTCTGCTGGTCCTCTCTGACAGTCTAGGTTGGGCTAGAGGACCCTGCACGTGCCTACAATACCTCAGTAACCTCAAAGTCTGTAGGTTTTCTTTGCAGGAAGTAGCCTTCCAACCCCCTGGAGCCATACGTGCTCCCCCAGACCAGCCCGATGGGCTCTCTGGCATTCTGGAGATTCGGCGTGCTCCAACAGAGGCTGCCGCTGGAAGAGCTGCCTCTGGGGGACCAGGCCAGCCCAGAGGCTGTATTCCACCCTCTCCCTTCAACATGCCGTGAGTACACGACCTGATTTCTGACACATGATTGAGACCAGCCCATTTTGCACAAAGGCATCTCTCCTCTCCCCTCTCCAGGTTGCCCCTCCGTTCCCCCCCACCCAGCTGGCCGAGGGGGCAGCTCTCCCCCACAGCTAACAGGCTGGGGCAGCCCCTGTGCCTCTTCCATCCCACAGCTACAGCTGCTGAGCGTGGGGGGGTGCCCAGCCAGTCTTCCAACAGTCTGATCCTCTGCTTAACCGTCTGCTTTTTGCCTGCTTCCTAGGCAGCTCAGTTTAAAGTGCTTCATTTCTGCGACGTTTTCCATGTACAGGAATCATTTTGCAGCTACTGAACCGGGAGCTGGGTTGCACGCAAGCCCTCTGTACCTTTTCCCCCTGCGGTCCTGCAGCGCCAACATCACCAGCTTCTCCCTGAGAGGAAAAGAAAGGGATCGTTCTGTATCGGGTGGGTGGTAAACTCCCGTGTTGCCAGGAGGAAGGACCACACCAGCCGAGCACCCCGGCGTGTCACCCCAGTCTGCCACCAGGACTTCACCCCGGTACCTTTCTCCACTGCCCAGCAACACCAAGTTTTTCACCTCACACCCCAAGGAGGAGTGCAGGAGGGCTGTTCCCCACATACATCTGAGACAGAGCCTCAGTTTTAAGCATTCTTAGGGTGTCCTTTGCCAAGAGGCAGGATTTCTGTGCCTCTGCTTCTCTAGGAAGTAGGAGAAGAAGGGGAGAGGAGGTTCGGATGGCCCCGGTCCTGCCTCCCCACTTCAAGTACCCCAGGGACGAGAGGCTGCTGTTGTTCTGGGCACCTGTTTCTCTCCTTCAGCAATTTAAACAACTAAAACACTCTGCAGTACCTGATATCCCTTCAGTATGTAGGCAAAAATGGGGACAGATGAGTGCAAACTTCCTCCACACCTCGTTTCTCGGCACAACCCCTCACAACAAACTCCTCATGCGAGGAAAAACACTCACCTTTGGTCCAGGGGGGCCAGGCAGACCTGGGGGGCCGGGTTCCCCTTTACCTCCCACCAAGGCATTCTCACTGTTTCCCTTCTCGCCCTGTGTGCAAAGAAAACCAGATGACATCTCGCTCCATCTCTGCAATTCCACCTGGCAAACGGCTGGCTTAGAGACTCAGGGCCCAGGATGAATTTTGTCAGTGTCCCCCCACACTCAGCTGGCCTCCTGATAGCCCAGGGACATCCGTGCTCGGAGCCCCAGCTGGGTGGCCACAAACCAGGCCAATACAGCTCTGCCTGGGGGCTCCAGCCCCGAGCCCTGCCAGGGCTTCACACACAGCCCTCACCCCTTCGGCTGCAGCGCTCATTCCTCATCCCCATGCCTCCAGCTTGACCACACTGTGGGTTGTTTTTTTCCCCACTGTTGAAACCGAGCTGATAAAACCACTTGATGCTGGCTTTTTTTTTGGTACGTCTCTCTCTGGAGCTGTAGTTCTCAGGCAGACAGCGTTACAGAGCAGATACAAGAGCAGTAACGGGAGTTGTTAAACCCTCATCCTCTCCTGAAACGGCCACTGCCATTCAGTGGTCCCCTTTCCCGAGGTCCCCCAAGGTCCCCTTTCCCGAAGGGCGAGTACCAAGTGAAAGCCTGGGAGGTGTGACTGCTGCCCACCTCTCAGAGCACAACTGAGAGCCACAGGGGAAGGGCTGCACGCAGCTAGTGTAGGAGGGAAGAAGGAAAGGGGATGAAGAATGGCCCCAAAATCACAGATGCTACAAACCTTCAGGCCAGGGAGTCCGGGAAGCCCAGGGTCACCAGCTCGTCCCTTTTCCCCCTGTTGAGGAAACACAGCCAGGGGCTGACTGCAGCCTGTGCAGGAGGAGCAGCCAAAGGCGAAGCTGCTCCTGCTCTCAAACCGCTCCCCTTCCCCTCTGGGAACTCATGTTAGGCACAGACAAGGCACCTGCCAGCAGTGCCTGCTCAGGCAGGGCATTGTTTTCTCCTGCCCCTTTCCCATCTCTGCACGTCACTGCCCTTTCTCTCCTAAGGAAGGTGAGCGGGCAGGGAATCCAGAATCCAGGACCCCCCCTCCCCCTTAACGCTCTGGTCTGCCAAACCCTCCCTCCTGTCAGCTCTCCAGCACAGGCTCTCCCCACTGCTGATATTTAGAGAAGCCGCTGCCCAGGGTGCCTTATCTTATTCGGGGTGCAGGAGCTCAGCTCTTCCTGCAGGAACTGCCCACTCATTTCCCACTGTTCACCCCTCCCAGTCACCCCGAACGGCGCTGCTCCGCCAAGGATCCCAGCCAGCGCCCCCACAGCTCTCCCAGGGGTGCCTCCTGCCCCCAGCTCCAAACCCCAGCCTCCTCACGCCTAAACACAAGCAGCGCAGCAGCTCAGTTAGCAGCCAAGCTCTGTGACACACGGCGGTGGTGAAAAGCAGCGAAAACAGGAGTTTTGGAAAGGGCAGGAACAGGTGATGGCTCGAGGCCCCCGATGGGATGCCCGAGAGCACGGCCTGCAGAGAGCTGCCCAAGGCACCCTGGAGGACGGGGGATGTCGCAGGGCAGTGAGTGAAGAGGGCAGCCAGCACCCAGCCTTCGCTTGGTGAAGTGACTTTGCTTAGTTCACCACAGCATCTGGATCATCTGTGAATGACTGGGGTTCGGTCAGTGGGCTTGACATTGAAATTATGTTCTGTTAATCCTACTCCATCCAGCCCACGGTTTCCAGCTACTGCATGCTGCCTGGGGCTCTGCCTTTTGTCAGGACAGAGTGTGGTATCAGAAGGATTTTTGACGCCACAAAGACATGTCAAGTGCATCAGGAGAAAAAGGTGTGGCCTTACCTGCAATCCTCCCATCTCCAAGACTAACAATTTGTGCAGATTGCAGAGAACAATTCAAAACCCCTTTCCTAGCAGGTGCCTAGCTCTCTCCAGAGCAGCAGCACTCCAGACCAGCACAGCCTTCCCTGGTGCCGCACACCAGTCTCGTCAGAGCTCAGGGGCACACATCTGGCATGCATGGGGCTTGCATCAATGCTCCAAGAACAGACATGCACTGGTGGCTCCGTGGAAAATAATTAATGAGCAGTAATCATTGTTAGGCAATTCAGGAGTGCAGTGACCCCTTTCTCTAAGGTATTTCAGCCCACTGCCACCTGGAAGGCCCCCACCAGCTTCTCTCCCATAGCAGAGCATGCATCAACTGATACGTCTCTCCCTGGAAAGAAGAACAACATTTGCAGGACCTCTTGCGCCAAGAAAAAAAAAAAGCGTGGCCTTCAGAGTTTTGGTAAGGATATCGGAATTTAATCATCCCGAGTCCTGTCCCAGAGCTCTGCGAGTCCAATGCTGCGCCTTGCTCTGGTTTTGGTACCGTACTTTTCATCCCCGGCACGGTTTCAGTACACGTGCCTGTAAGGGCTACGAGGGCCCTACTGAAAACCCTGTGCCACCTGAGCAACGGTGTAAAGAGGCAGGTTTCCTGAGCAGGGAGGTCAGGTTACTGAATCCCGGTGTCGGGTGTTATTTCTGGAGCCAAGAGATGCAGAACTGTCCTTAGCTGGTCCCGGGACAAGACTATGCCCCAGGAACCTCACGCTGCCCTGCCTGCTGCCAGCCCCCGCCTCGTGCCAGCGAGAACACGCAAACACACTTCACCAACGGGGCAAGAGCCAGAGGAGGACACACGACGCCCCGCAAGCGCAACAACGCAAGGCCAAGCAGGCTCCTGCCAGCTCCCGCTCTCAGGGAACACAGCACACCAAGCCCAAACACGCGGTGTCCTACCCGCTGCCCCCTTTTCCCTGGCAAACCTGGGGGGCCCATCCTCCCTGGGACTCCAGGCTGTCCCTTCGTGGGGAAGAAGAGAGACAGAGAACGGCTGTTACGTGGCTGTCGCATGCTGTAACCCAACCCTGCCAGCCTCACCCAAGGGGAGCCAGCTGTTCAGAAACCAAGCCAGCTGCTCAGTGATGGAGAGTGACGGGGTATTTTTGTACCCTGCCCGCCACAGGAACCCAAAGCAGGTCACGCCACGCCGAGACGGGGAGGCTGAGCACGAACAGAGGCACTGCAGGGCAGAGCCAAATGCCTCTGTGGGCACAGAGGCTCCGGGAGGCACAGGGGGTCTGGGGAGAAGGAGCTGGCTGAGACAAGTGTGCTGCGCGTGTTTTGTGGGGTAGGGATGCGAGGCAGCAGGAGGGTGCTCCCCTAGCCACAGGCACCAGCAGGAGGGAGGGAATCTGTTCGCAGTAGCCTCTCACTCACTCGGCATCACTGCACGTTATTGGCATTTGCTATTGCCCTTGCTTACAGGGGCGGGTGTCATCGTGACCTGGATTTGGGCACTGGGAAGGGCAGGGCTATTCCTCAGCTCCCTCAGGGGAAGTGGAAAAAACACCACAACAAATAACAAACAGAACAGGTAGCAATGCCTACAGAGTACCTTTTCTCCTGGAGTCCCAGGCTCACCCTGGTGGGAAGAGACAGGAAAATAAAGAGAAAAAAATATATAATAATAATAATAAGACAGCACAAAACCTCCTAGAGCTATCAGGGTGGAGGAAGGAACATTCATCTATGAATGTCTTGCAAATAAAGACATGAGAATGCATTAAATGCATATTAAGCTCCAGGCAGAAGTACTATCTTCATTATTCAGCTCCTAGACTGCTGAGGTTTTTCAACAAGCCTCAAACAAAAGGCTTTTGGGAAACCAAGTAACCACCTTGCAGTGTTTCAAGAAGAGACTTCCAGATGCAAGGGAGCACGGTAAGACTCTTCTGCTGGCTTTAAGGAACTTGTCTGCTCCTAGCTCTGTTTGCAGACTGCGAGGCTGCAGGCACAGCTGGGATGTGGGGGTGTGTGTTAATATGGGAACCATGTGGGATCAGGGAGAAAAACCCTCCCCACCAGCTCTGGGGATGACTTCCTTATCTGTCTTTTTGGCAGCAGCTGGAGGTGATCAGGACAACGATCACTGCACATCGCAGATCCCCCAGGGTAACTTTCAGCCCCCTAAATTGGCACCCAGCTCGCCCCCTTGCTCTGCTGCCATCCCTGTCCTGCTGCGGAGTGCCATGAGCTCACCAGCCTTGCTCAGAGAGGTGCGGAGCAGCAGGGGCACTGCTGAAGGGGGATGTAACCTCTCAAAGCAACAGCAGTTCTGCGATTCTCCTTTAGTGGGAGCTGTCAGACCATTTTCCCGTGCTCTCCTCACACAGCTCCAGCCCTTCCCTTAGCGAGGCCCTATTTGAGACGCTGCAGCGGAGCCCAGAACTGACCTTCATCCCGGCGGTGGCCAACCCAGCGGCTCCCTGTCAGAAAGAGAAGAGACAAACCTTGTTTAAATTGGACCTGAGGGTTTTTTGTTGTTGTTAAGAAATAAAACTGTACCAGCCAAGTGGAACTATAAGGCAAAATCCACAGCTTTTCCTTTCCAACACGCCGAAGTAATGCTGTAACACCACAGAGCACACATCCTCCTTCCCTGCACAGGTCGTTCACCTACGGCAGCGGCTTTGCTTTCCAGAAAGCTCCTCTAGAGACAGAGATCGTGGGCACAGCCTGGTCACAAAACCAGGTTTCTCCCCCTACCCTGCTGGTGAAGCAGGGGCCAACAAGCTGAACGGCATCAAATAACTGCGGAAAGCAAAGAGACTGAGGACCGAGCACCCAGTCCAGCTCTTGATCCCAGACACGGAGCCCAGATACTGCTTTTGTCAGAGAAGACAAGCCCCGCAGCAAGATGTTTTCAGGAGAGCTGCGAAGCCAGCCACCTTAGGGGAAAAAACGACTCCCAAGCACCGCAATTCGGGTGTCATTCCGCACCACAGAGCAAGCGACCACAAAACCATGGGATTCAGCCTGCCCTGCAACCGGAGACGGGTGCTCAGAAACCCCCAGGAGACGGGTGCACCCGTGGGGACAGGCACATTTTCCTCAACGGCACCGATGCAAAAAGCAGGTCGTCGGCATCAACCCTTTGCTCTACAGTCTCTGTGTGCCCTGTGTTAGTATCAGTTAGGGGCTGGTGAAAATGTCCAGTTACAAAAGCAAATATGAGGGATAACGGGGGTCTAAGGAGAGGGGAGGAGGTGAAGTAGTGTTAGGAAGTGGGAAATGACAGGGCTTGGGATGTAGCACATGAGGCAGAGAGGAGGACTGGGAGCCAAGTTCAAAGTCAAGAGAGCTTGGAAAAGTTCAAACAAGGAGGAGTGGGGAGCCAGAGAGCAGCGGGATCATACCTCTCAGCTTTCTGAAACAGAAATCAGGGACAAAGCTAAAAAACACAAGGACAGAAGATGGAGATCAGGGATTCTATGCAATAAAAGGGGAAAAAAGCATTCCAGAACGTCTCAGGGGTCAGTAGGTTTTAGTGAATATGGGCTAGAGTTATGAAAGGGATTATGTGCAGAAAGTGGCTTGGGTTAGGCTTTCACTGTACATTTGGGATGCCTGTTCCTCACTCTTTGGCCTTTAAATGACAGCGAATGCAGATGTTATTTTCTAGTACTGATCCTAAAACGCCAGCAACGCAGACGCATGCAGGCTTGCTCACACACACCGACCCTGACCCATCGCTGCACTAGTCCGGGTCCAGGCCTGCACGACCCCGCTGGCTGCCGCGGGCGAACACGCACCGCGCGGGTCTGCGGCGTGGCCCCCGGTGCACAGAATGCCCGTTCCCCAGAGACCTCGGCAATCGGCTGCTCTCGCTAGCAGAAAGCGTTCAGATCCTGATGTTGCAAGACAGCATCAGACCGGGCATGCCATGTGCTTTGTAAAACCCTCCTTCCCCTGCAGTCACCGCCAGGAATTGGGCCCTACATTTGGCAATTTAGAAGCGGAAAGAACTCAGCTGAGGACAGCCATCGACCGACAGACACACACACACACACACCAATCCAGGTGATGCTTGCGCATCAGGGACAGCCGAGCGGTATGGGTGAGGTCAGGCAGACAAGCATCACTGCGCTGTTTACAAGGTACCTTCATGCCATGTCTTCCCGGCAGCCCTGGCATGCCTCTCTCCCCCTGGAAGCAGAGCAAGAAACACAGGAAAAGAGCAACAGACATGACGTGAGTCCTCCCAGGGCCCCGCGAGGAGGGCCAAGCACACAGGAGACGTGGAAGCCCACGGGGTGAGATGGGGCACAGGCCATTTTCCCCACCTGACTCCTCTCACCAGGGCCATTTACCAGCAGTGGTAAGCAAAAACCAAACAGCCACCCACGCTTTGCTCTCCTATTTTCTTCTTGGGGTGACTTGCACTTCCCTGCTGGCATGGCAGTGTCCCCCTCAGTGAGGGCCCACCGCCAGCCCCCCAGAAACATCCCTCTGCTCAGAGCAGGGACTTTCCAGCAGCACAAGCCTTCCATTCAGCTGCACCTCCAGAAGTAAGGGGCACTCTGGCCATCCAGCAGCGTGAGCCCAGTGAGGAACCGAGCAAAAGGATGAGATCTGTGACAAAGCAGGGACAAAACCAAAACAACAAAACCCTTCCCCATCCTCCTTGCACTTCCCCATTCTGCTGTAGTTGTGGCTTAAGACTCATCACTTCTTGCTAAGCCAGTTCATGGCACGCACCCTGTCCTGCTCTGGAGAGATCCCCAAACACCAAGAAATGACAGATCCTGGGAGGGTAAATCCAAGGAACCCGGTGAGTCACCAGCTCTGCAAGACCAGGGTACATTCAGGGCACAGACCTAACTGCGAGAGACATCTTCCTTGGGTTGTGCTGGTTCATTCAAAGAAGCAGAAGCGTGGGTTTTTACACGGATGCTGAGCTAGGTGTCAGGGTCACACCAACAATTCAGAAGGCAGAACAGAAATACCCTTTTTCCTCACGAGCTCACCATCTAGTAATGAAACATAGCCATTGCATGGCGCCTTTTATCTACTGAGCTCAAAAGATTTTGGAAACGAGAAGTTTCGGTGCAGGACAAGGCTGACAGAGATGAGAGATCACAGATTAGAGAAGCAGCAGCGCTGGGAACAAAGACAGCCCCTGTGTCCTGCTGCACCATTCCACGGGGCACGGGGCTGCTCAATCTGCAGCCACTACGGGAAGAACAAACCTGCGCAGGGAAACATCAAGCCCAGGGTTTGTCTTGCGCTGTGAGCCTGAATTTTATCTGATATAAACGAAAATGAAACACCTCCAGAGAGGCTGCTTACTGATATTGTGTTTAGCCCTTGCTTGGATGCGCTGCGTAGCAGGAACGTGTGTGCTTTCAGAAATTTAAAAACATCTGTTGTAATTATGGCATGCTGTTAAGCGTATTTTGGAGAACAATGACCAATGCCATAACACAACCCGGGCACCTCTCACCCTATGCAGCAGATCGCACAGTGATGTTTTCATTCACAAGAAAAACAAAGCAGTAATTATGAACGCCTTGCACTAGAGAAGTGAAGGCCAGGCTCTGCCTTGCTTTTCTGCTTCACTGCGACACGACGAAAGCTTTCTGCTGGGGGGCACCCGCGCTGCTGAGCCTGGCCCCGCAGAGCAGCCCTGCGTGGGGAAGTAATCCCCCACCCCAGGGTTTCCTGGGAGAAACTACCTGCCTGAAGAGCTGTTTAATTATTTAGCCCTGCGAAAGCAAAGCCACCCCGGTGAGAAAGAACGAGGTAACGCCTAAGAGGGGGCAAGTTACAGAGCAACCACGCAGCCTTGACATTTTCTGATGAGGGCCTCAGACCGTTTGCACAGCCCCCATCAGCACCTGCAGGATCACACAGGCCCTAGAGCTAATTAGAGAGCAGAAACAAGCAGGACACTGCCATTAGAGAGCAGAAAGAAACCTCAGAGCCACAGCCAGAGGATAAGCAGGAAAAGCAAGTTTCCGAACATCTTTAAACCCCTAAGTGCTTGAAGGCCCCTGTAGGACAGTAAGCACCCACCATGCTGATTGCTCCACCAAAATGATGGAGCCAAGCCAAAAGCTGGGAAGGATCGTCAAAGGAGACGTCCGAGGCAAAACACCCAGCTCAGGACCCCAGGAAGGTGGCAAGCAGCATCCCCTAGCTCTCCCAAGCTTCTCTCTGTCTCAGGAAATACATCCACACGCCTCAATCCCACTGAAAGAGAGATGCTACCCCTCCAGCACAAAGGAAGCCCCTGCTCTTGGTGAGCAGCTTTCAGTGGCAGCCGTGACAGGGCATGCCCTGTGCTCATCAGCTCGTTAGCAGCACTGGCCATGGGCTGCTAATTACACCGGAGACCCTTCCTTTTCTGCTCCTTGCCGCGACAGGCAGAACACGTGGAGTGATTGAGCAACTCTGTGGCCGATTTCTTATGGCTCTTTCCTCAGAGCATGCGGAAAAAGCCTCATCCTAAGGAGCTTTCATAAAAAGAGACAGAAAACATCAGCTAAGCCAAATGCAATTGCTAAGCCGGGGGGCAGCAAGTGAAACACTTACTAAAATGACCCAGCTGATCATACTTACAGCTTGCCTAGTGGCCTTCAGGAGACACAGATGTAGGCCTTGAGGTTATCAAATGAACAAGGGGTTTGAACGCAACTTGCGAGCCTCTTCAGCAAGGCAGGGCCTCGGAATGTTCTCTGCTTCCCCAAAAAGCAGCGATACGCTGTGCAGAACTGATCGCTACAGCTCAACTGTGAAGCAGCTGCGGTATTTGAACTGGGCTCCCCAAACAAAGAGGAGGTAGATCCTGGCCAGGGTAATTGAATCCAAAGGTGGAAACATGAAAAGCCTCCCAGAGTCCCAAGTGGCCCTCCTGGAAGGGAGGCAGACAGGAAGGAGAAATTTCCGGGGGCAACAAATTCATGCACCATGTGGATGTTCAGGAGCTGCTACTGGGTGATGTCTGGCTGCTGATTTAGGGGCATCTCTTCACTTTTATTTCAATTCCTCTGAGCAAAGACGAAAGGAAGTAGAGAGAAAAGTGATACTGACAGTAACAAATGAAAGTCTGTGTGTGAAAGAACAGGACCGGGGAGGTGGCCCTATGGAGCTCCCATTTATTAGCACAAAAAGCGCGGCAGGTTTCGTTTCCACTCTTTATGAAGCAACGTGAGCAAGGGCCCAAGTAGCTAGAGCATGTCTCCAGGCTCATGCTGAGTCACTGCTCTCTAACAGAACAGAGAAGGCTCTCAACTGTGGATGACCCTGAGACATCACTGAAGACTCGGAGGTTTCCCTTTTGCCAGAGCCCAAACGCAAGGAGCAGGCAGAACTGCTGCAGAGCGCAAAAGCTGTGCAGGGAAAGGACTGCCTCCCTCTCTGCTTGGTGCAGGCTGCCCTGCAAAGAACAGATGCCAGCTCCTTCCCCCATCTCTGCCGCTGGTCCCTCCCAGAACCCCCGAGAAAGTGGGAAGAGGAAAGTGTGAGGAGCCCCTAGGACCTCCGTGAAACAGTGAGGCCAAAAAGTAAACTGGAATTGACTCAAGGGCTTAGGAGGCCTTCTCAGATCCATGATCTCCTGGGAAGGCTTTGCTCTCATCTCATCTGGGACTAGGAGATTTCAGTTTGGGTTCCAGAAGATAAATCAAGGGCTGCTTAGTCCTTGTACGTGGGTGCGAGCAGGTGTCTGCTAACTGTGAGATGTGGGAGCAGGGCTGGAGCGCGGCGTCTCCTTCCAGACTTCTCTCCCACCTAGGCCATACTCCAACTTCAGCCCTGCAGTTCAGCTTAATTGGAGAGCACCTGGCTGTCGAGACAGCAGCAAATTTGTAGCTCCCAGAACACCCTGCCTGGGTGCAATTCTGCTTTCATTTGCACTAGCACAAACCAGAAGCAATTCTTTTGTGCTCGATGGAATTGCACTAACGCGAAGCTGGACACAGGGGAACCTTTGGACTTGGCATGCACAGTGTTATTTCTGAGGAGGTATTGTTTTCTTGTAGGAAGACGACTGCCGCTGCGATATTCGACTGTTAAACCAGAGCCTGCATTCCCAAAGAACACTTCCTTAAATTTGATGTAATGCATCCATCCACGTTCAGTTCTGAAGGTGCCTTTTCTACTTTTTTTCCAAACAGTAACGCACCCAGATGGAAAAAATATCGCAAATGTACACGCTGCACAAGAAACGAGATGCATGCTACACACGAAATACCTTAAATGTCTGTGTCACTGCTAATGCCTTTCAAAACATTACAGAACCAATCCTTTCTCGTGATGTTTAAAATGTAGCATGACACAGGACGCTCTGTCATGAACACTTGCCAATGTTGTAATGTTTTAAGCACAGTCTACATTGAGTAATATACTTTAAATATATGGGTACAGTAAATTTTAGTCAAATAGATAACATCTGGGCACAGACCATATGAGCCTGCAAAAAGTGCACAGAAACAGACAGAAAAGGCTGGTGCCAAACCTCAGCCTGAGTTGCAGAGTTTGAGCGGATTTGATGCGTCAGCTAACCAGATTTTATGAGGAAACCCCAACCCGTCCCATCAAATGGAGAGATGTAACAAATCATTACCAAGCTTCATAGTCAGAAAAATGCCTTTGCTAAGAATCAAATTCCGCCAAATGGATAAAGGCTGCTTTTATTGCCTGAGCGTGGAGAGTCTGTTTGCTGTTAATGGCAGCACAGATGTGTACTCCATTAAATACCCCACAGAGCTGCCTCAGACCCAACTTCCTCTTACAACCCATCAGCCCAAGGAGCAGCATCTCCCAGATGATCTACTGTGGTAGAAAGCCGTATTGCTCGTGCCTACCTTTATGCCGGCGTCCCCTTTTTCACCCTGCCCAGCGAAGAACAAAGAGAGGAAACGGAGAGGGACAGTGAACATTAGGAGAAATGGAGTGAGCAGAACAATCTTAACAGCAAGGGCCAAAGAGAAAGTTGCTGAAGGAGGGAGTGGGTGATAAAGGCAAGCCCAGGTGTCCAGAGAAACCACGCCGCCAGTCTGAACGCTGGCTGTAACCCATCCCTCGTGGGAATGCAAGGTGGCTTACCTTGCTGGAGCAGATGCTGGAAGTGGCCCATACTAATCCTTCCTACATATTTTGGGTGTAGATTAGTCAACCATTAAACTGGTTTGGGGACCAGAGCATCATCATTCTCCCAGCCTTAATGCAAAAGCCTCTAAAAGGCAGGTCAGTTTTATTCTTGTACAGGGGTGCGTTCAGGGCCAATCCTGGTCCTGGTTCAGGGCAGCAGGGAACTGCTCTGGCCAACCATCCAGGCACTGCACACGGGAGCAGGTCTTTCTGTGTACACGCCTTACGCCAGGCAGAGAATCTGCCACCAGCCCCTGACCCCCTGTACTCCTTTAGCATCTCTGGGCTCGGGTGGCACTTATCTGCCCCCGGCAGACAGCCTCACTGCCTGCACCCAGCGGTTACCTTGGGGCCCGAAGCTCCAGGGAGGCCGTGCGCACCAGGCAGGCCTGACATGCCTGCCTCCCCCTGGGGAAGAGAAGAAAGGAAACAGAGAAAGAAGCAAACACAGTGAGCAAGCAAGAAAGGGAGCGTTCGGATGGGGCAGCAAAGGTGTGAGGGGTCCTGCACACAGGTGCCCAGCAGACGCCAGCCTACCCTCTGGGTGTCACTAGGAGAGACGCACTTCTGTGCATCAGGAAGGATGCTCAGGGTGCAAAAAGTACAGATTGAAGGGAACGGTCCCACAGTCCTGTATCCCACCAGAGCTAACATCTTTGCGCAGGTCCTTGCCCCATTTTCCCTTTCCCCGACCCACTCACCAGGGAGGATTTTCTCCCCTCCTTTCATCCACTCCTTCCACCTTTCCCAGAGAAAGGTCGCAGCCCCAGGCTCATTCCTCCAGCCAGAGCGCGGGCCCTTGGCTCAGTAAGTAAATGAGCCAGCCAAGTTATTTCATGTAAGAGGGGCTCGTAGCAGAGGCCCTCACTGCGAGGTCATTGCAGGGAGCCCCTCGCCGCCCGCCCAGCGCCCTCAGAACAGGATGGGCTCTTAATGGAAAAACCGACGGTTCACTGGAAGAGGAGGCAATAAATTGCATCTGCCTGCAGGAGTGGGCTGTGGTCCGCGGGGGCTATAATTTCCACTTCCTGACATAACAAAAACTTCTCAGTTTATACAGAACTAATTAAAAAGCTCTAAGGTCTTGCCATTTTGCTCACAGAGCACCCATAAAGCAGTGCAGAGAGAACACGGGACACAGGACTCCTGCCTGCTGGGAGCGTTCACCTTCCCCGTCTCCTGACGACATCTCTTGAGCAGTATCCCTTCATTCCCTTTCCCTCCTTTAATCTTCCTCTGCGCCTTTCCCCCGTCTCTCCTTCTGTCTCCATTGCACCCTCCGGACCTGACTCAACCCTGCTGTTAATTAGCTGCTGCTAATTTACCCAGGGAAAGGATCAGCTTTTTCCTGCTTTCTTGCAGGGAGCTGTACCCAGCCAGGATTTGGCCCTTCCAGGTAGCACAAGAGCTAGATCTCAGTCTGGAAGTGGCTGTAGAGAAGCACGCAGATGGGGAGAAAGCTGTACCATTGCTACGGGAGGGTTAAAGACATCTCTGGGTCCAGTCCCTCCTTGCGCAGGCGACAGTATGGGATCTGTGGGCCTGTCACAGCCCCTGGCCCAGCAGGAGCAGAGCTCAGCAGAGAGCTCCAGAGGAGCCCACAAGGCGTCGGTGCGGCTGAATTCATTTAGCAGTACTGGAAGTGCCCCTCTTACCTTTCTGCCGGGGTATCCCTGAACCCCTGGGTCTCCCTGCAAAAGGAAAAAGACAAAACTAAGTGATGCTTGAGCTGAGAAGGACAGATCCCTGCCCCTTCCCCTGAGGGGATGCTGGCATGGAAGGCCACTACTTGAGGAGAATTCACCTTTTAGCTCGGAGTGACCCCACCAAGCCCCTGAACCTCCAGCCTCAGGGGTCCCTGTTACCTGCAGTGACTGAAACCAGCAGGAAAGATACAAAAACCACTGGCAGCTGCAGAACTCATGCCAGCTCCGTGCCCCAGCTCTGTGCTTCCAATCTCCTCACCCTTGCTAAGTATCTCAAACGAAAACAAATGGGGGTGGGCAGCTGCAGCTGAAAAACAACCACCACCACCCCCCCGCTCGCACTTTGGCAAGTGAATAAATGGGAAACTGTGGTGGAGTTAACAATAGCATTGCAAAATCGGTTCCTGAAGCGCTGGTAAATGCTTTGAGAGTGGAAGAAGCCAATAAAGCTGTGTGTGGCAAAGAATTTTGCAAGAGGGGCTGATGAGGCGTGCCTTGCTCTGCTGAGATGCAACTCAGACACTTTGCCAGGGTAAAACCCATGAGTCAGCACGCAAGCTGGGCCCCGAAGGCAAGACGGAGCTGGGGCAGAAATCCTTCTCAGATAGTTGATGTGACCTCCTTTCCCCCTCCTCCAGCCTTCAAAATGTACACTTCTCCCCATGCCAGGAGAGTGCACCTCCCTGCTTATCACCCTGCTCCCCTAAGTGAGGCCAGATATCTCACCTTTGGTCCAGGAGGCCCAGGTAAGCCCTGTAGGTAAAATCAAAACAGACACTGCAGTTGGCAACTGTAGACAACATGATGCAGACCTTGGGGTGAGAGGGGATGCTGACTACCTTGGCTTGAAATATGCCTACACAAATGACTTGCTTAGGTGAGCTACACCCCTGACCTACTCTTCACGTAGGTAAATACTATTTTAACCCATACTCCCAGATGTTTCATGCCCACACTGCTCCATTCCCCCAGGCCTGATTTCACTGAATCCAAAGGCCACAAGCTGCTTTGCCTCGTGCGTTGTGCTCCAGAATCCTTCCTGTTTCTCTGGCTTTGCTTGGGAAACTCCTTCCCAGCCCACTGTGCAGCTCTGGAGTAAATCAGGCATTGGCAGCTTTCTCTGACTAGCTAAATAGAGAGGATATATTAACAAACAAACCACTTGTGCTTTTAAATGAGAAATAACCAAACAATTTACCTGATATGAACCATGAAGCACACCGGATATGCGTGTATGTAAATATAAATAAACAAAATATCCATACAGGAGCTGCCTTCCCGACGTGAGCAGGCAGGAGGAGAAAGCTATCCCAGATATGCTTTGATACCTATATCACCCTTGATTTTGCCTGCTTATGGCAATCCCAATGTTTAGTCATCATATCCTTGGCTCCTCGGAGCTCAAAGAGAGCAGAGGATGCTTGCAGGACACCTGACACTCCATCACGTGGAGAGAGACACTTTTGCCTCAGGGGACAAGACTCGCTTGTCCTTCTGGAAGGCCTTGAAAAGTCCAACAGACGGAAGGTCCTTTCACAGGGACCAGCATGTTACACTTTTCCCCAGCGCACCCAGGAGGGGGGCTGGTTTTTGGCACCCACCTTCCCATCTCTGCCAGGCTTCCCCGGTTCTCCCACTCGGCCCTGTTGCAAAAGAGAGGCACGTTAGCACTATTTTCTGCTCCGTCCCATGACATTTAGCAATAAGCTGTATTTTAAAAGGTGCTTTAGTTTTGGCCCTCCTTGGCTGCTTGCTGCCAGCCTGAGAACAGGACAGGAGCAGGACTTCAAAGGGACGGCAGGGAGTTTTATCAGCCAGGTTTCTGCTGCGAGGGGGATAATTACACCCCGCGTGTTACTTCCGTCTGCAGAGGAGGAGGAAATGGGGCTGGTGGCACCCCCTCGCACGTGTGTGGCCAGATAGCAACAGCACAGGGTGCCCGCCTGCCCTCCCGCTCTCCCTCCTTCCTGGGAACTTCTTCCTCCCCACACACCCACATCCCCTGCTATTCCCCTGTCCGTGGCTTCAGCAGAGGCCAAAGGAAATTGCCTGCACGCTAGGGAACAAGGAAGGTGAAAGGCTTTTTCTTAATCAGACTTACAGGTGGCCCGATTGGCCCGGGCTGTCCTGGGGTTCCCTCGGGTCCAGCCGGTCCAGAGGGCCCTGGTGGGCCAGGGGGCCCCGGGGGACCTTGGATTCCCGCTTGTCCTTGTTCGCCCTGAGGTTCGTTAAAACAAAGGGTTATCGGCAGGCAGAGCAAAGCCATCACCCCAACACCCCGCCACCCCAGGCGGGTCAGCCCGGCCGAAGCAGAAGAGGCAGAAGCAGGTACCAGGTTAGTGCAGGAGAGGTTTCCAAGAGGCAGAGCCCTCCTGAGGACAGCTCCCCACGGTCTGCAAAGCCAGCCGAGGCCACCGTCTCAGAGCTGGCTTCAAAAGGGATCTACGGATAACCAAGCAGTCCAAAGAGATCTTTTTCTTCGGAGATCAGTGAAGCACGATTTACATGTCAGACACCAACATCTCTTGGGCTTCTCAGGAGGCTTTCCAAAGCACTTGACAGTCACATGTGAAGTGAAGCCTCCCGTGGCCACACTGGCACTTCCCGGCAAAGCCGCAGCGTCCCACCTCAGCCTGTTTTTCCCCTGCGCTCTGTTTGTTGGACAACACTCCCTCTGTTTTTCCAAGGACCGAAAGTAGAAATGCCACAAAACCGAACAAAAATAACACGATCATCATGGCATTTCTGGAGCTCGCCCAAAGCAGGCCTACGGACGCCAGGCAGAGCCAGTTTTTGTAGGATTTAACAAGGCAGTGCGTGCAGAGCCACCTGCCATTTTAAGCTCCCTGAGCGAGGCCGTCCCAGCCGGTTCCTCCCCAGGCCCCTCGGTAGCCCTCCGGCGGCTGCGGCTCATGCCTCAGCAATGTCATCTGGCCCCAAAGACCAGGACTCGGGACCAAGCGGCGCTGCGGAGACAGTGGGTTGGAAGCGCCCCGCTCGAATACCAGACTGCTGATCTGTAAGTGATGGATCCAGCAACCTCCTCCGGCCCCGCGGCGCCCGCGTGAAGCTGCTGCCTCTCGGGCTCCCCTCCTCGTGGCCACAACGTGACATCCCACTGCCGGCGACCCAACTTAAATCCCATAACCTCCTTTTCCACGGGAAGCTAGGGATCAAACATGGTGGTTTCCCAGTTGTAAACCGTTGGGTGTCTGCCGCGTTTCTCCTCCCTGCGCTGCTGCGGGGTAAAACCGAGCCCGCTGTCACGCAGCGTATGTGGAGGACAATACACAAAATCTGTCCCCTGGATGCGTTCCTAACAAGGGTGATGTTTATCCTGGCTGCCTGTGGTGAAAACGCGGAGATACAGGGACATCTGCTTTGTTTAGAATGATAAATGGAAGAAAGAAGCTGCAAATTTCAGCCTGACCGCCGTGAGCTCTGTTTAGAGGAAACATTTCCAAGGCGTGGGCCAGGCTGACGGGAGGCTGGGGAACTGGGAACGGGGGCCGGCTCCCTGGCAGGGGATGTGGAGATGGACGGGGAGAGCAGGAGCCCTGCCCCAGCGCGGCGAGCGGCCGGAGGGGGCTCACCCAAAGCCCCCCTCGTGTTGCCTTCGCTTCGCGCGTCGGGCACAGCAAGTGCCCATCCATGCAGATCCCTCAGCATGCAAAGCGTTACTGCCGCATCGCTACGGTCTTATTAATGCATTCAGCACGAAAAGACCCCCACAGATCTAACTGGACCGTAAGTGGATACTGTAAGTCGGAGATCGGGTGTCACGCTCATCAGATGTCATTCTGTATTTTTAGCTGTTGACTGGAGCTAATTTTTCAGCTCTTTTGAACGCCATTTGGTCACCCTCATTGTGCCTCGGCGATGCAACGCTTGTTGAGCCTCCCAGCACGGGTCTTGTCGATGTGCTCAGAGGCAGCGGCAGGATTTTCCTCCCTCAAACACTCGTGCGAGTATTTACTCTGCAGCCTCACATATTTTTTTCTTACTGTTCAAACGCCGGGCTCCTGGAATTGCTTGGTGCTGGCAGATCCGTAGGCGTGGATTACACTTCCTCGCGCTCAGGGAACGAATGTGGCAGCAGCAAAACAGATCACGGCAAAATCCTCCGGTGAAGTTGGCCTCTGGGAACGGGGGGAATTTGCAGCCCTGGCTGACGACAGGACACAGGGCAGCTATTCAAGTTTCCCACTTCATCCTGGATAGGAACTTCAGCTTTCAAAGCCTTCCCAAGAGGTCAGCCCTTGGCCTGGCTCTTCAGATTGTCATTTTGAAGGGCAACCAGCGCAAGCCACGGGGCTTTACGTGGTGTGAACGCTGAGCTGATAGGAACGGGACTGAGAGCACGGGCCCGAGGGATAAGATCAGGATTTTGCACAGCGCTGGGCAAGGGGCAGGCACCTCGTGGCACTGCAGACTGCAGCTCCCTGCTAGCATCTGACTGTCTAGACATGCAGCGGGGTGACAAAACCCAGCCGCTTCGTAGAGGGTGCCCAGCACACTTCAGTGGGGTAATTACAGCGGTTTGTCTGCACAGGAAAGTTAATCCCGACGGATGGAACGAGGGAGCTTAAAGTGGGCTCATTAAAAGCCACATGAACTCTGACTACGGACACTCTTATTCACCATTCATATGTCCGTAATTCATTTTATGAATTCATTCCCAAAATAAACTAAACTAAACATGAGTTACGGCCCTGGAAACCAAAATAAATGTGTTTACACAAAGATTTAATGCAATTTAATGAAACCATTATAAGAGCTTATTTAAACACATTCTCCCAAGTGTCTTAGACCAGACTAGCCCTCAGAAGAAGCGTTTCCCTATTCATTCATCTCAGTTAAATTTCACAGACGTTAGCTACATTTCAGCAAGAGGCTTCCAACCTCTTCTGGAGATTGAATATGCAGGAACTGACTCTTTAAGGTAGGAGACTGCTTGTCGACAGTCCTGATAGCAGTTTCATGGCCCATTTCTTTTAGTTTAAAGAACTGGCTTCACCGCGTTTCTTTTTAACCATATTATCACATCAAAGATTTCCTCCACTTCAAAGCAAGTCCCTCAGCTCTGCCCGAGCCTTTTGGAAGCCCCTCCATAGGGGAAGACAGACAGGTAGCAAGCTGATTAATTGCAAGCATCGGAGTAGGTTTAGAAACAAGCAACGAGGAGGAGTCTACCTGGAAAGTGCGTCTCTTTATGACCGGAGGTGGAGCCAGCCGCACTGAATTGAGGAGAGGCAACAGCTGAAGATCAAACCAGAAGGTCGCAGGGCAAAGGAGGCCGTTAGGGCACCGAGAGTCAGAGAGCAGCCAGGGGAGAGAACAGAGAAGAGGGGAACAGAGAGATTGCCATCAAAGTCGACCGCCGCGTGGGGCACGGGTACCTGCCGGCAGACCTCCAAGCTCACAGGGGGACGTGCTGCTCGCCGGCCCGAGCCAGGCCAGCCCTCCCACTGCACACAGCTTTCACTGCTCAGAGATAAAACTTACCCAGGGGTTTTTTGACTCCACTGCTCTCCTCAGGCAGCATTTGTTGCAAGAAATGCTGCCCCCCTCCCCTCCCGGCTCTGCTAAGCTCTCCACTGACAGGCCGGTTATGGAAGGGAGTGCAGAGAGCTAGCTGGGGTCAGCAGCAGCAGTCGGGGCACCAGCATGGTGCATTCAGCCATGTGGACACCACCAAGGGAGAAGACGAGACCTTGGTGAGCCCCAGGCAGGGTATTGCCTTGGGAGCCAGCGCTTTGCTTTTCCTTGGTTAACAGTAACATCAGCCTCCAACTGCTTATAGCCAGGAATGCTGCCCTAGTGCACAAAGCTGACCCAGACACGCAGAAATCAAATGCACTAAAGCTCGAGAGCATTTGTTCATCCTTGTGCCGTATCCAGTTTCCACTTGCATACATGCTGCTGTCAGCCTGGCACCCACCGTGCCGGCTCCAGGCCCAGGAATGCTCCCCTGCCCCGATCCGCTTTCCTGTTCCTATCAGTTTTCCATTGAGGCTGATCTTGATTTTACACAGGAAGAAGAGAAAGAGGCTTTCTGTGCTCAGGCACAAAAGCACGGCCCTGCTGTGCAGCCTTTCCCCGTGTGAGCTGTGACCTCGGAGGTGTGCCCGCAGGTCTCCCATGGCAGCGAGCGCCCGAGCAGCGCACCCTGGTCCCTACAAACGCCGCTCCTCACGCCCGCAGTGAAGGCCAGGACCCAGTCCCGTTGCAAAGGGAAGCAGTCACCCCATATTGCAGCACCGCCGCCCCATGCTCAGCTGGGCTGATCTGTCTGGAGGAAGTCCTGCTCTTTTTAGAAGACAGTGCAGGAGGCCCCTTAGCTCAGGAGAGCATTTGGGGCTGAGCTGACCTTCTCAGGGAGGATGTTGCTGTAAATCAGCACAAAAGGTGTGCCTGTACAAGTGACCCCGAGCCATCTAAGCTGGCTTCGTCTGTCTCCTCAAGTGCTGAAGTGTATCTGAAACATTACGCAGCTCACAGGGAAGCAGAGGGAGGATGTTGGAAAAGATAAGGAAGAAAGTGGCGGGAAGCAGTAAGAGCTTTCCCAAAACCAGAGGAGAGACAACGTCCAGCGATGGATTCAGGTGCACGTAGGATTGGTTAGGGAAGGAACCTGAGGCCTCCTGCAGGCAGCTCCTGCCCTGCCCCTGTGTCCCAGTGGCGAGAGACGTTCAGCAAGCAGCGTGCAATATTGGCCGCACATCCTTGTGCCTTTGCATCGGAACTGGGTCCCGCCAAACCGTCACCCACAAACCTTCAGCGTAAGGATCTGGTTAGAGCGCAGGGCTGCGAGGGTGGTGCTTAGGTATTCCTAGGGGACAGTGAAGACGTGACAAAGGGGTCAGTGAGACACACGGCGTTCTGGAGAGCAGACAGAGCACGGCTGCTCCCCCTCTTCCTGGCGCTGGGCTCCCTTCCCCGGGGCAGCACTCTGGGGACAGCCAGCCCACCCCGAAGGGGCAGCCCCACGCCTGGGATCATCCCTCGCAGAGCCGCAGGGCAGACAGACTCGTACAGAAGAAAAAAAATAGGAAACTGCAGCATGAGCCAAGGCATACATCCTAACCTACATTTCCTTCTTAAGAAAACAAAGGCCAAACAAAACTGAAACAACATCTCTGGCTTTTCAGGATGTTGCTTTTCCCTTCCTTGCCCAGAACATCTGACAAAGGTCCTTCTCAATGAGTAAAGCAAGAACAAATTTCAGTTCAGTCAAACGAATGGCACATTTACAGCAAGGCTCATCCTCCTTTTCATTCTGGGAAGAGGAAAGGGAACTGCACCTCTGCTGGCTGCTTGCACCCTGAGCCTGTGAACAGACCCCATGGGACAGCCCACCAGGAGCTGACCTGACGGCAGTCATTCTTCCCGTGGGCACATCTTGGAATGCCTCAGAATGACTGGCTTTTAAAAATGCTGAGCTTGCTGCCTCAGCGAGTCCAGAGCTAACCCCCGGAGAGCCAAGGAAGCTTTGCTGGGACGTGAGGCTTTGCTCCAGGCTTTGCCCTGCTGTCCCCACCCTGTGGCAGTCACCCCAGGGTGCCTTCACCCCAGGGATGAGTGCAGGTTACTCCAGTGATGCCGTCTGCATCTCTGTTTCCCAGTGTTGCTGCAGGTCCCGTCCTCACTTTTCACCTTGAGCTCTGAGGACAGACGGGAGCCAAGGGCTGTAACAGGAATCCAGGACACCGCTGGGGTGAACATCGCTGTTCGCTTCTTTTTAACATAACAATCTAGTGAGCAGGCTCGCCTAAAGAAACGCAGCTGACCTGCTATTATTGTACCCGGGCTGGCACATGCCCACAGCCCCCATCTCCCTCGGTGCCAGCCGAGATCTCGCCCCTGCCTCTGCCTCGCAGAGCATCCAGGGCCCTGCTCCCCCGGGGACAGGGAACAGAGCCCAGCTAATTGTCCAGAGGCTCGTCAAAAATAAACAGAAAGCCCTTAAGCCTGTCTCCCTGTACGCCCAGATTGCAAATTCCAGCCGCTTCATATGATGTCGTTCCAATGCATTTCCAGTGGATTTTCAGCGCTCGGGTTGTTTTTAGAGCTGGTTAAATTTTGCCCCTGTAATCCCCTCAAACCCCATGATGTACTCTCTCCTCTCTTGGCCATGGTACGTGCTGGCCAGGCCAGGACAGAGAGGCAAGTGGGGCAACATCGTGGCTTTCATTGAACGGCTGCTGGCGTTGCTCCTCCCTCTCTGCCTCTCCTTGCCCTGGGGACCGGCTCATGGGGGACCAGTCAGAGCACCGTGGCCACCACTGGTCACCTTCGGGCAGGGAGCACAACCCTCCCCCGTGGCTCTATGCAGGGTTGGGGCCAGCAGGAGGAAGAACACAAGAGGGAAGGCAATACATTTTCCCAGCATCTGCAGTCCCTGTACTGGTCCTGCCATACAACACGTGGGAGAGGGATGGAGCTGGAGCACCTCTGCTCCTCCAGGAAACCCAGGTTTCACTGGGTTTTGGGGTAAGGACACAGACCCTGTCTCCACCATGTATCTGTGTCTAACCCCGCTGGGGCACAGAGGCTCTCCAGGAAGAAGCAATGACAGCATTTAGGTGGGGGTCAGCCCCAGTGGGCAGGAACAGACCAACACCCCTCCTGGAAAACCTTATCTGCAGCTTTTCTGTGAAACACATCAATCAGCCGAGCTCTGCTGCCTGGATGACACACCTCGTTAATGAGGAGATCTGTATTTCCAACAAGGAGCCATTCAAACGACGGGGGATTAACGTGCAGGAAGGCACAGGCCAGATAACAACACTAACGACTTACCCTGTGGGGGTACTCCGCACACTGACCCTGCGAAAGGAGGGGATTAAGAGGAAAGGGTTTAGGACATGAACAGAGAGGACCAAAATAGATATGCAGAGTCAGACCCACAAGGTGTAAATCACTGTGGCCCTATCGAACTCAGTGAGGATATGCCAATTTACACCTGATAAGCAGCCTGCCTCCCACCCCCCGTCCCCAGAGCCCTGTTTCTTCCGTATCTCTCAGCCCCTCCAAGTCAGACCAAATCAGCCCACTTCCCTGCTCACTTTGACTTTAGTTTTTAAACACAGCTCCCATTACAATTACCTTTTCTCCTTTTTGTCCTGGGGGTCCCTATAAAAGAGAAGTGATTTTACAAAAAGCTCTCAGGAAAGGAAAGAGGTCAGCGCATGCGAGGGGGAAGGGCTCTGGGGAGGTACAGCTGGGAGATGGGGTACTTACTGGTTGTCCCCTGGGACCTGCAGCACCCTTCAAAGAAACACATTGTCATGAACGTGAGGGGAATTCCCATTTACAGCGACAAGACAACAAAACTCTCAGCACGGGGAGTAGCTGGAACCTCAGATTTTAAACACATTTGCGGAGAAAAGTTCCCAAGAGAGCTCTGGGCCCTTCGTGAAAGGAGGAGTGAAAATACGCACATGTTCTGGCTGTACCGCGGGGGGGGAATTATTAGGAGAGGGGGAAAATCATCAGGGAAACACACCCGCATTGTTCCCGGGCCCTCAGCCGACACACTGGGATGGAACCAGCAGCGGCCAGGACTGAAGCCTGGTTGCGCAAGTGAGGGATGTCAGCTCACCCCTCCGCCGCCGAGCGGGGAAGGGGATCTTCAACATGTGCTCGCCAGAGGCTACGCTGACACCCAGGCTCCAAAAACCGAACTTGCAGAAGAGCACATGCAGAAGTTCAGTGAGTGAAGGTGACTACAGAGCTGCTAGTTTAGCCTGCTGGTGTTTGGGGATGTCATCATCAGAGATGTCAAGAGGAACAAGACCACACTTGGGTTTCCATCAAGTGCAGCCCGAGTTTATCACTCTTGACTGAAAGCATTTTGGTACAGCGTGCAAATGAAACTGAGCTTCAAGAGGGGGAAGAAAGATATTTAATATGAAAAATATGCTTGTTTTTGGTTAGATAAGTTGAAAGCCACCAGATGGGTTTTCAGAAAACTTTCCATCAACTTTTACTTCTGCTATGAGGCCAACCACGAAAAATGTCAGCTCCCAGAGTATATTTAAAGAACATAATTGCTAACTGCAAGGAAAACATATCCCATGCGTAACTAGAAAGTTGCTGTTGTGACATGATGAATCGATAGCCATAACGTAAATTGACAGACGTGCACCCCAGCATGCTGCAATGAAGTTACAGAATTAGGTAGGGCACTGGCTGAAGCTGGGACCTCTAGCCTCCCTACAAGCTCATTTCCAGCTAGTAATGTCCTTTCAAACTAACCCATCAGCCACAGACAGACAGATTTTTTATTATTTTTTACCATCTCCCCCTTCTGTCCAGGATGACCCTGCAAAAGAAAGACAACATGCCTCAGCTTCAGTCATCGTAACCTCTGAAGATGTTGGCTGTACCTGCTTACCCCTTGCCTTGGGAGGTACTTTGTCGAGGGAGTTGCAATGCCAAACACATTCAGCTTCGCTCGCTCACCTAGCAGGACACCACTCCCCCCTGCCCAAAGCACTCGGAACAAGCTTTCCCTGCAGCTGGCAGGCTGATGCTCTTGCAAAGTGCTGTTTTACAGATTTGCCTAGAAAGAAAGCAGCCACGTTCTCTCTCCCCCAGTCTCTTGACTCCTGCATCTCCCCCCAGGGATCTGTGGTATCCTGCTGCCTGCCAACCTTCTAATTTTCTTTTAATCCATGCGTGTGCATGACATTGCAAAATAATCCTCCCTAAAGCGTGCTTTGTAGCAGGCAGGTAGACAGGACAGTGGGACACAGCAGGAGGGAGGGCACAAAGGCCTGAGAGAAGCTGTTTGCTTACCGGTTTGCCGTCCAAGCCAATAGGGCCCTGAAATAAAAAAAAAAGGGAGAAATGATGAGAAATGCTGTTGCTGGGGTGGCTGTCTACCTGCCCCAGCAAGCTCTATGTGCTCCAAGACTGCACAGCTGGCTACCACCCCAGCATCCTCACTGCTCCTGCTGGGACCTGCTCACTGCCAGCCCGTTGCAGCAGCAAAGCTGGACACAAGAGGAGGCAGGAGGGATTCATGGGCAATTTGCAAAACCCCTCAGCATTTCATGCTGCTCCGTCCTGTAAAGTAGCTGAAAAATCAGCACAGTTTTCTCAGGACTTTGATTTTAAAAGGCACCCACCGCTGGGGGAAGAGGAATTTTTGCAAACGATAGAATAACAAAAGCATCCCAGGGAAGAGGTGACACACAGCTCGGCAGCATTATGAAGGTACTGTCTGATGAGAAACAGGCTCTGCAGAGCGCTGTCCCACCCGGCACTTCTTGAGCCAGGCTGATTTGCTCTCTGCTGCTCCAAAAGCCAAAGACCACAAGGGCTGGGGGGAGATCTGCTTCTCCTCAGCCCGGGGGCAGCTCAGCGCCCCCCTTTCCACAAAGGGCAGAGCCGCAGAGCCCGGTCAGACAGCTCGCAGACTGCCAATTCCTCCTGTTTTCCAGGCATGAGTCTCCCCCGCAGACCTGCTCTGGCACATGGCGTGTCCTGGAGCAGCAGCTGAGCTGCCTGGCGGGAGCGGGGGCGCCAGGGGTGTTGGTGTTCGCCTTAGGCTTCCTGGCTGTCCAGGATAAGTGCACAAGAATAAACAGCAACCGTGTGAGTTCTCCAGCAGCCTCGATGCTCCGGAGAGCATTGCCAGCAGCCGTAGGGCTGAAATTACATTTGTTTTGTCCTCTCTCCTGGGCTTGTTTCCCGTTCCCTTGCCCATCTGTAACAGCACTGGAGAAAAATCTCCCCCTTCCCGCGCTTTTCGTCCTCTCTTTGGCATGACCAGAGCGTTCAGCTCACAGTCCCCAGCTGAACTGCATCGTGTTGGACCTGTTTGGATCACAGACGCCTGCTGCACTGCAAAATCACCTGAAAGCTCAGTGAAGGTTGGAATTTCACCTATCTGGGGGTTATTTTCTTTGGTTGGGTGGTATTTTCATAAGATGGTTTTCTTTTACTGAGCAGATCTGGCTTCAACTATGTTATTTTAACACTTGGGGTGTTTTTTTTTATATAATTAATTTCCTTTCGGGGTTGTGTTCTTTTTTTTTTTTTTCCTCCTTAACTAACTTTTAAAGGAAAAAAAAAAAAAAGAAGAAGAAAAACAAGTGAAGAAAAAACTACTTTTTCCAGTGATCAGATCAGGTCCCTGGCCTCAGACAGAAATGATAAGCTCCAGCAAGCACTAATGACACTTGCTAGGAATACTGCACACACATACCCCGTAAATTAGCAGTTACACTTACCGGGAACCCAGGAAAACCTCTAGTTCCAGGCTGTCCCTGGAAAGGGCGAAACAGAGATAGCAGGTTAGAGGAACCGAAGAGGAATTTGATAGACCCTGTGTCCTCTCTATGGAACCTTTTCTTCAGCCTCTGCCCATTTATCCTGGAACTCTCTGAAGAGTTACCCAAGGCCTGATTTGATTTCCCTCCAAGGGGAAGGCGACTTGGGAAGGAGTGGAAATCTCACATCCCCGCTCCAATTTGTACAGGGCCAGCAAAACGCTGGAGCAGGTCCAGATTGGACTGCGAGCAGTTTCCTTGAAGTTTGTACATTAATTAAACGGGTGTCCCTAGCCCATACGCTAGCCTTTTGGAGTATGTTCCAGAGGCTGAGCTCATTTTATGGCAATTCTTGCTGCCATAAACCAGAGGCGTTTAATGCAGGGTGCTGCTCTGTGCAAGACAAACCTTGCAGGTCACTGGTGTCTCAATACAACCATTCCTCCTTTCCTCCCCTAATGTGCATGTCCCAGCGCTTTCATTTTCCTCAGAAATAATTCTGGAGAAGAGATGAGGTTTTTTCTGCCTTTTTTTTTTCTCTAAGAGCTATGAGAAAAAGGAGAGTTAGGCGGTGTGATGAGGAACATGAGCACCAAGTTCTTTTCCCCTGTGTTTTTCTGGCTAGCCAGGGCTGGCTACCATTTTGGGATCAAGTAGAGCAAACAAATTGGCTCGCTACATATTTGGCAGCTGCTTTACTCACTTAAAAACACTATGGAAAAAAAAAAAGGACAGAAATCATCCTGGCTGCTAATTTTGCATAATTATACAGTTCTTGGGACTTGTGACATGTCAGGTCACAAATACCCATGGTCTTTGCTCATGCGGTAAAGATACCACTTTACTTGAGGACTTTAATCTTCACAAAAAATGAGTGAGCCAAGTCAGGAAGGAAGGTGGACCAGATTTCAGCATCTCTGGAAGTGAAGGCACGTAGATGGAAATAGCAGGATGAGGTAAATCCCGTACCATGCTCATCGAGCGACCACTGCAGCAGCTTGCCTTCTGTAAAAGCTGTGCTGCCCAGCTTTCTTGTGCCTTCTCAAGCTTTGTTTTGGGGAAGAAAATGCCTTCTTAGGTACTTTGAGATACCACGACTGGACTGTTTGAGCCTTGTAAGGGTCTCCTGGGAAAGGGTTTGCTTCTTCACCTTAACAACAGCGATCCTGCGTGGTGACATGGGGAAGGGGAAGAAGGGGACAGGCATGCCAGGCTGCAAGGAGCTGATGAGATTTGCCACAGCAAATAATTTCTGTCCCCTCGGGAGATTGCTTAGAGCCACATCAGCAGGAGAGGGAAAACCTTCAGGTTACGTCTCCTCCATCCTCCCTGTGCCTGCAGAGATACTCAGTGGAGATTTGACCCCGCAGAGGACGAAGGCAAATAACCTCTGCACAGTCTGAGGGCTGCTCCTACCACAGTGCCTGGACTCGCACCAAACAGTTGTGTTTCTATACACAGTGCTAGCAGGACCTAATCGCATTTGCACTGTTTTCTTAGTTTTGCTAAGTTGAACTTGGTCAGCTTTGCTTTGCATTGCAAGATACATATAAAACCACCTGGTCTTGTTGGCCAGTGACCAGGAGGGAAGATAGGCTATAAATTAAAGGATTTGTCCACTGCTGCTTTCTGAAAAGGCAAAAATCAAGAAGAGCCTAGCCACAATTCATTAATTTTGGTTCCCTGTTGGAAGCCTCCCTGGACAAGAAGTGCTAAAAAAAGAATTAAGGAGAAAATCTGGAAATGGTGCAATTTGGCTTCCTCTCTAGACTACAGACTGCTGCTTCCCTCTCCTCGGAGGACGGCAGAGTGATTTGCACGGTATCAGGCCAAAACAACAGTTCAGCAGCGAGCAATTCCAAGAGACTGTTTTTGTTGGGTAGCTGTTTTTCCTTGTCTTCTTTTTAAGATGTTGATCCTATGAAGTATGTAATTCTGGGAGCTGCCAAATCGTGGAGATCATCTGTTTCTGCCACTATCGGCATACTGTCCCTCTCTGGCCAGAAGTTTAGCAGCTCTGAGCTCAAGTGAAAACTTTAACCTCCAAATGGAAATCTGGAAACTATTTCTCATCCCACGTCTTCCCAAGTGGCCCCTTGGCCGGGGTTCCCGTGTTTGTCTTCGGTGCTCAGCCATCCTTTTGACCTATCACCAGCTCCACTGGAAACTGGATCATCTTCACAACAGGCTTCAGGGTGGAAGCGGGGAGCCGCCCCGTTCCTTGCACCTCAGAGCTTTGACCAGGTTAGGCCAAAACCCATTTTAAGTATCACTCGCCATTTTCTGCCGTTTTCAGGGTGCAACATGTGCTGCGCTTTCCCAAACAGGACCAAAGGTAATGAGGCAAATAAGCAGCACTGAAACAGACATTAGAATTCGTCCTGCAGACCAGGCACATGTCCTGCAGGAAAAGAGCAGTGCCCGTCCACGTCTGCAGGACCTACAGCGACGGGGACCACCAGCTGTCCTCTACCATTACTATTCCACACTGCAGGAGGCTGAGCACTACAGCTGGAGGAAAACAGGAAAAAAAAGGTGCAGCATATGCCCTCTGTATCTGCTCACAGGGCCGGGTGGCCTTTCTCAGAGGCTGGAGGGACCGTCTGCTGGGTATCAAATGCTCGGGGCACCCATTCACATCCTGGGCTTCGGTTCTGTCGCTTCTCAAACTCCAGCACGCCGGGCAGGTGTGCCTGGGATCCCGCAAAGCTGTTTCTTATTAGAAACACTTATCACGGGGCTTTTGGAAAGCTAATTGGAAAGCCAGATGTAGCCAAGCATTCGTGCTGCCTAGGTCTCTCTCACTTGACCTCTGTTGGGAAACAAAAGTCGCCGGCGGCCCATCCTCTTTGCAGGTCAAGGACGGTGCTCTTCACAGGTTAATCAAAATCGGAAGTGCCCAGCGGGAGGGAGAGAATTGAGGCTCTGGGTCTTTTCTCATGGAAATCTCTGGTGGAGGCTGCACAGGGATGGAGTGAGGAGGACTGGCTGCATCTGCACAAAAGCAGAGGCTTGACAGCTGAACCGCAGAGCAAGAAACATCCAGTGTTTAGGGCACGCAAATGCTCCAGCCCTTAATGTTCTGACGGCCTGTTTTTATTACCCCACACTTGCAAAAAGCTTTGTCTGGCTGACTCCTTGCGTGGATGCTTTTGCTTGAGTGGGGTGCAAAATCCTGCCTCACCTTTCATCTGCTCACTAGCCAGCAAAGGGACTTTCAAGATTGTGGTAACTGTGCTGACAAAGAGTTTCCAAGATTTTGGGTGCTGATAAGGACCTCTGAACAACTCGGATCTACCCATCTGTATGAGTTCCCAGTCACCAGCTTAGCCCTGATCTTGCTCTTCTGCAAAATAAGGGCTTCTGTCCTTCACTAATGAAACCAAAGGCTGAGATCAGCCAGAAAAAAGGGATAGGCTCCTCAAAAGTGGTAGTGGCCCTGCTTCAAGACGGAAATATGCTTCTTCCTTTCAAATACAGGACTATGGTCTCCTTGCGAGGCAATGCTTCTTCATTTGTTCTGGAGTATGAGCTGTAATTTCATTATATATAGTATATAATAGTGGTATAAAACCAAGCATGGCTCAGCAGGAGAACCACATTATACAGGGTTTTTGCTCTCTCCCACTGATGCTGTCTCGCTGCCCCTCCTAAGTCTTTCCCTGTAACTTGCCCACATCCTGAATCAGTCAAAAATAGAGGAAAAAAACACTTACGGGTGGACCGCGGGGCCCGATGATGGACATGCCTGCTTCTCCTGGAGCACCCTGCAGAGAGACAGAAGAGAGGGAGAGGGCTGAAGTAAGGACAAAATGAAAATACTTTAAAAAGACATTCCCACCAAGACTGAGGTTACATGAGGGTGCCCAAGGTGTGAGAACATCAGGGCTCACGAGGCAGCTGCTCTTCTGGCCTCCCCCAGCTCTTACCCCGCACTCTGGGAGAAGAGCTGTCATTTGGAGCTAAAATGGAAGCTGCACAGCAAGG
Source organism: Oxyura jamaicensis (assembly GCF_011077185.1). Classification (NCBI taxonomy): domain Eukaryota; kingdom Metazoa; phylum Chordata; class Aves; order Anseriformes; family Anatidae; genus Oxyura; species Oxyura jamaicensis. The sequence goes on from NC_048898.1 coordinate 3,461,624, forward strand.
AAAACTGTCAACAAGTCAAACGCTTGCAGGCTCTGTCCCTTGCAAGCGTGAAAGACTGCCTGAAACCCTCGCTGTTGTTAGAATACGTCATGGTGTCAGGCCAAACTTCAGCTCAAGAGATGACTGTTTTTCTTTGGCATTTGCCCCTTGAAAATATCTGATGCTAATGCTCACCCTCGGTCCCTGGTCCCGTCCACAGTTCAGGACTTTCTAGGCACCTTTCACATTCCGCCCCAGATGCAGCTGCATTTTAGTGACCGCTTTCTGCCCATCGTGTGTACTCTTTGTAAAGTACCCTGTCTGCCTCAGACAGGCAAAATATTTGGGGAAAAATGAGCTAAAAAAAAAGCACAGATTCTGAATATTCTCCAGTGGGTGTTTATAAGAACGCCTTTTGTAGGCGATACTGCTGGCTGCAGAGCACCATGCTAAAGACCATATTCTCTATTACAGGGTAAGGAAAAGACAGGAAGGGATTATGCAAGCTGCCATGTCTTTTGACTGCAAAGCTAGCAGTTCTATGAATAGGTCAAATGAGACTTAATGACCGGACAGGAATGTAAAAGTTTAGGTCTAAATTAAATAACCCCACGTGGAAGCAGCTTGGCATACTGTGCAGGACAAAGGGGGGGGGGGGGAACATCCAGAAAATAAAGGGCTTGCTCATATGTGGTTTCTGGAAGAGACTGGGTCTGCCGTGGAGGCAAGGAGTATGATTAACGATGGACCACACTGAGCCAGGCAGTTTGGGTCCGATCCTAAAAGGAACATCAATTCCGATACCATTTTGGTACCTGAAAATTGTTGCGGCCCTGCTGCACCAACATATAAAAAATTACTTGAGGTCTAGCCTCTCCTGCACCGAGAACCCGCCAGCCCCACTGTGGGAAGGGCTGGATGGAGCCTTTGGGGCTGGTTTCCAGCCCAGCTGGGACTCGATGCGGAAGATCCCAGCAGCAATAACCCCTGGCCACTCGTGCCCTGCAGACCGCAGTGCAGCACAAACTGCCTTCATGCTCAAGGCAGAAACAGTCAAGATCAGCCAGGTCCGGAGCCTCTTTTGGGTTGACTGAAAGTCTGAAAGCTGCAACATTGGCTGGGGAGAGCGCAGCACGATTTGCTTCTTCTCTATTGAAGTGTGAACTGTACTCAGTGGGCACAGAAACAAGCCCAGAAGTCAGTAACAGGCAGCTGATAAGAGAGATGGGACAATTAACAGCTGCCAGAACAGCAGCTGAGCTCTCTCCTTCCCACAGTTCAAGACCTGAGTGCCCAGGAAGACGCTTACGTGTCCTGCACAAGAGACAGAAGAAGGGATGTGGTGGCCTCCAGGGGAATGGGAGCTGCGGGCAGCTTGCTGGCTGCCTCCTGCCAGCACTGGGGAAGAGCTTTTCTTGTGTGTCAGCTCAGATGGGACGTGCATGAGAACAGCAAAGTCCTTGCTGGAAAAGCAAACAGCCACTCTCCAGCTCCTAGCCACCCACGATGCGCGATGGGCAGGACACGTACGTGTCTTTGGAAAACACACTGTATCCCTGAGAGGCAGCTCCAGAAGTGCCCGGGGCACAGCAGCCTTTGGACGGAGCATCCCACGAACCAAACAGCGTGCAGCAAGCAGAGCTCTCTGCAAAACAAAGCTGGGGCGGCCAAGGAGCTAGGGCCTCACGGAGGGCTTTGGGAAACATGGGCAATTCAGAGTGAAAGCTTGGTCTGTCAGATCATGTTTGTAGGCTCCAATGAACAAGCAGGAGCTGGAAAGCAAGGAGAGGATCTGTCCTACCTCACCCTTCCTTGATGTGCTTTTCTATCTCCTAGAAAGTGCAGCAAATGGCCCTGGTATGGTGGCAATCCCCAGGTATGGCACAGGTAATTCCCCTACTGGGTGAATGTCCATCCCTTTCCTAGTTCCTACACCTTGGTGCTGCTGGCTGCAGTTTCCCAGTTATTCACACCCCCCAGACACATCCAACCCAGTGTTCTCGTGGGTGCCAAGTCCCACCACGTCAGAAACGGGAGCGTGCCATCCTGTTTTTCCTTGCAACAGCTCGCACCAGGGGCTGGGTTGACCTGGGAGGCAGAGGGGAGCTGCAGCTGTGGTTAGGGCAAGCGGCGCTGCCAGCAGGGAAGAAACTCAATGGTTAACACCCAGGAAGCCTTGAGGGGAACCCTACATGTGCCCGCCAGCTCTTACACTGTTAGTAAATTGTCATAAACAAGAAATGCAGTGTTTTTGGAGGCTGAGTGGCCTGGAAAGAATTTGGGAGATAAACTTGCACTGCTGGGGGAAAAGGGGCAGCCTGGGGAGCGGAAGCCCAAAGCCAGGGCTGTGGCAAGGGGTTTGGGCTGGCCCTATAAGGAGAGCAGCTGGGGACATTGTGGGCTGCAAGGAGACGACTCACCTTCTCTCCGGCTTGCCCTTTTAGTCCCTGCGTCAGTGGCACCCATCACAGCCACATGCAAGAGGGTGCAGGGAAGAGAGAGAGAGAGAGAGAAAGAGACACAAACACAGGCGTCAGCGGCAAGAGCACGCTCCCCTGCCCCAAATCCCAGGCTGTGGGGTCTGGGTGAGCAGGGTGGCCACAGCTCCCACTCCCGCCCTCCTCCCCATCCTCACCCCAGGTTGCCCGAGCGGAGAGCAGCCCCAAAATGCAGCACTCAGCCAGACAGGGCTTGCTCAGGGCAGGGTTATTTGGATAGGGCAGCTGCGGGCAGTGGTGTGAGTTAGCAAGCCCACGGTTAGCAAGCCCAGCCGGAGCACAGGGCAGCTCCCGAGGGGATGGAAACACCTCCCACACGTACGTGGTTTACAGGGCTGGCCACCCTGTTGCAACCAGGAAAGCCCCTCAGGCGTAGGACTTGGGGAGGGTGGCTTTGCTCACACTGACACCCGTCAAGGGTCAGCCTGAAAGACCCTCAAAATCTCAGGGGTTGGAAGAGGAGGGGGAGGACAAGGCACGAGGTTTTGACTTACCGGCCGTCCAGGAATCCCCATCGCGCCTTTGTCTCCCTGGCAATTAAGGCAAAACCAGAGGCAATTGGAAACTGGCCAAAAGCAAGGTTATAAAACTGCACAAATGAGCTGTGCCACAGACGCGGCTGAGCAGCGCGGTGCAAGTGTCCAGGGATTTTGAGAGAGGGAGAGAGCAAGTTAGAGGAAAAAGTGTTTCTGTGTGGGCCCCAACCTGTCTAGGCAGCTGTGCAAGCCACTGGCTTCTTTGTGATATGACAAACCAGCACATCTCCCGATAGAAATGACATAAGATGACTTTAGGCAGGAAAAAAAAGAAAAAGGCAAGAGCTTTCAGCCTAACAAAATCTAATCCCAATTTCCAACACTTCATAAAATCCACATCCTGGGAACCAGCTTTGTGCAGTAGTCAACTGTCACATTTTTCTCCTTCTTCACCAAAGTCATCTCTGGCGTTAGCTATTTATTTTTAGAGTTATCACTTTCAAACAGGATTCTCTTAGACTTGAAAATACAGTCCTGTCCAGAAGCATGAAAAAAAATGTGGGAAAACAAGCTGACACAGGAAAAAGCATGTCTGGAAGAAGACATACGAGCAGCTGTGTTCGGTGTCCTCTACCCCTTTGAGATACTTCCCAGTGCATTGTCAGGGTGTGAACAATCCTAACAGCGGTTTGGGGAATGACTTTGGGTCAGGCAACGCTGAACAGAGCCTTGTAAAAACACTAACACAACACCGGTGGCAATTTCCTTCAGCCACTTACCTACAAGGCAGATTTCTGCCTCTCGCAGTTCAGTTTGACTTTGTAATTAAAAATAAAATATTATATATATATATATATATATATATATATATATTTATATTAACTCTTTCTGCATTCCTAGTTGCCAAAACTAAAGGCTGTGCAGATCTGGTAGACCGTCAGAAAGATCCTTTCAGCAATCAGCTGCTATGGCTTCAGTGGTCACATCACTTCTGCTCTACCTTTTGCAAAAACGACAAGATAAAAAGCTCTCCGTTTTGTTCCCAGCAATGTTTGGGATTTTCTGATGTTTTCCTGTCCACAGATGCCTGCACCCCTAGACACAAACCTAGCTTTCTGGTTTCTGCAGCTGGAGACCCTGCTTCATTGATGCCACTTCTTCGTGCCTTCCCTAGGTCCGGTCCAAATGTCTGCGAACATGGTCTGAAGTCTCTAGAAGGGGAATGCACTTTATTTCTTTTTCTGGGTGTACACAAAGGTTCTTTTGGCCATGCATCCCAAATCCATATGTTATTGCCAGGATCCAGCCACGACCTGGTGAGCGTTCAGCCATTTCCCTCTGCAGAGCGGGGAGGCCATTCAGTTTTGGGTACATTTCTTTCCACACAGCTCATGTTTGGCCAACCTGAAAAGCAGTAGCTGCTTTGCAAGAACATCCCTTGCAGATGGACAAAACACTGAGCAGCTGCTTGATTTTAATTTTTGTAGATGATGAGAAACTGCTTTCATCTAGGGTTTTACGCGGGCTCCCAGTCCAGCTAATATTTGCCTATCTCTGCATGTCAGCAGTGAGCAAAACTCCCGGTGTCAGCATCTTGCCCTGGGATTACTCAGTGGCCGCGGGAGAGCAGAGCGGCAAGTTTTCCTAGGCTTTTAGCCCTTTAAAAGCTGCTTTCCTCCTGAGCTGAGCTCCCTCACGGTTCAAGGGAAAAGCTGATTTTATTTCTGCTGGCTCTGCTGTGGCTGGTGCCCGAGCAGGAAGAGCCCGAGGTCGGGGCTGAGCTGCGTCTGGTCTCCGGTGAGTACCTGGTGCCGGAGCGGTACGTGACTGTGCCGTGTCTGGTATGCGACCGTGCGGCGTTACAGCCCTCTGAGCAACCTTCGTGAAAGGGGGAGCTCCCGGTAGGACAGCAAATAAATGCCAGATGTTTATGAGGAAAGGTTGGCTGTGACAGGGAGCCAGGAAAGAGCACTTACGGGTGGACAATACCATGTAGGTCAGTTACAAATCCCCAGCAAAGCTGCCTGCAGCTCCCGTGTCGGAGCTAGAGGAGCACAAAAAGCAAGGAGCAGCCTGTGTCCGGGGCCGGGGGGAAGCCAGCAGCACAGTTGGCATTTCTTTCGTTGGGACACTGCCCCTTACAGCTGCTGCAGTCCCCAGGTGAGCAGCAGCCCTGCCACAGGGAGCCACTACCACAGAAGCATGCTGCTGTGACCCCAGAATCTGTGCTCCTTCCCTGACCATCACAGACGCAGATACAGTTATTACGGACTTTCACATTTGTACCAGAGTGACTTAGGTCTTCCAAATCCTGCCGCAATTACCAAGCCCCATCAGCAGGAACACAGCACACTGCACCTCTTCGACTGGGCCTTCACACTGACAAAGGCGTCTTCAGAAGCAGCATGTTTCCCAGACGTGGGAAGGCTCATAAGGACTGTACTACCCTTAAGCTTGGCCCTACAAAGCTCTTGCGGTCTCTGACCTGTTATAAGCCATGTCCTGTCTGCAACACACTATTCATCTGCAACAGGTTTGCTGTGTGAGACCCCTGTCTTCTCCCTGCTTACAAACCCTGGAGATGGAATTACTGCCAGACAGAGAGAGAACAAAAAAAGGAAGAATTGGGTATTTACCGGAAGCCCTGGTCTTCCTGTAGGACCCTGAAACAAAATGCACAGAAAAAGTGAAAGTTAGCTTGAAAAGCTGAATGGGGGTCTTCATAAAGAGAAGAAATCACAAGCGTTTAGGAAACAGAATGGTTAAAAATCTCTCCACAGCTTGTTGACCATCAGCTCTGATTGCTGGGGTTTCCTCATCTCCTGTTTGTCAAGTTCTCTCTCCTTTCGGCATGGCCCTACCCACAGCTCTCTGCATGGGCTCTGAAGGTATCTGCAAGTCCGTGGAGAACAAGCTAATTACGGGGCTCTGACTTTCTTCCTTAGTTTCCATCTGCTAAATATTAATTTTTCACGTATGGAATTGCTGTAGTTGCCACAGAAATGTTGCACGTTCAGAAATGGGAGGGAAAATGTCCGTGAGAGGATCTTTTCCTTCGGATGTGGTCCAGACAGCGAAAGAGTCCGGGAACCTCAGGCCTATTGCATGATTTCATCATTTCCTTCCTTCCTTCGCCCCTTTTTAGTCCCAGCCTCACCAAATTTCTTGCATGACTGCGGGTTGCCCTTGCCTTCACCAAAGCCTTGACTGACTTCAAGGATAACGGTGGGAGCATCTGTTGGGCAAGAGGAGAGCGTGGAGGCTCCTTTTGCTCCCGGGAGCGTTGCTAATCCTTTTCCTCGGCTGGCCAAGACTACAGGCTGGGCTCAGTGCATTTCTGAGGTGTACTTCTGCCCAGCCAACACTAGCACCAGGGGCTGAGCCCTGCCACCCGGCATCTGGTCTTCTGTGAGCTCAGAAAGAAACCTCGGAGAGAGACGTGAGGTCGTCAGCACTTTGGGGTCCTTATCTGGAACACGTATGACAGCCAGCCAGGCAGAAGCCCCAGTGGGTTGCTCACGAGCTTGGGTTTCCATCCGGTTTTAATCATGAGAAACATGCGGGGAAAAAGTATTTCCTACGGCAACGTGGAGGACTCTGCTCGACTCTTCAGCAGTAAACTTCTGCTCACGGCAACTGAGCCGGTCTCGCTCATCAGCCCCTCGGAAACCCAGAGGTCCTGACCGAGACGAGGGTGCTGTTAGCCCAAGACAAATTCCAAAAGGCTAAAGACGCTCGGTCTGCCTGACTTCCTCTTGTTATTTCCATTGGCTGGAGCATTCCTCACGGCCTGTCCTCAAAGTCTGCGTGCGGAGACAGGTTCAGGGGTCGCAATAAGCCAGGATACGGTAGCGCATATTGTCAGCACTTCTCCGGTGGTCCCATGTGTTTCTGCCAGACTTGAATCTTTCATTATGATATTAAGTTTCTAACCCTTATTGCTGCAAAGAAAGCCTGGACTGTGCGTCTTCCTCGCCCTGCAAAGGCACAGACTGCTCCCCAGGAGACGTCTGCATTGACCTACTGCTTTCTCTCCAATTTCTCTCAGCAGCAATGTAATAATATAGTGCCAGCTCCTCTACCAATGCTGTGCCACATCCCTTTAGCACCAACATGTGCTTGCCTGGGGCTCCGCTTGCAGCCCCCTCCGGAGATGCGATATCCCCCCAGAAACCGCAGGCTAACGCTGAAAAAATACATTCACTTCAGTGGCCAGTCCTGAAAGCCCCCGGGATAAATGATTGCTAAAGGTTTGCACAGATCAGGGCTCCAGCTGTAATATGCTTTCAGACCTTCTGGCCTGGAAGGTGCAACTTTTTGGAAGATTGTTGTCGTTAAATCGGGCTGCGCTCATATATCTGTGGGAGTTCAGTCTACAGCATTTTGACTTGATGAAAGGGGAAAATAGGTTGTGCAGCAACTAGTTCTCCTCAGAACGTCATCTGCAAACTGTTTAAGACATTTTTGCATGAACAGACAAAAGATGACTACCGTATGTTTAACTTCTCATGTTCCTTCGTAGAAACCAAGTATAGTTACTCTATTGTACATGAATATAAACCATTTCCTCTGGAAGGACCGTGCTACAGACAATATAGCATTTCTTTATAATCCTGAGAGATATTGATACACGGCCTCATTCCTTACATTGCTGCTTCTGATTCACTGTGGGTCTCTTAATAGCTGTAAGAAAACTTCTGCAATAACCTAGCTATTTTCCTGAACCCTACATCGTCTGCGCTGAGGTTTTGCATTAGCTAACATTTGAAAAGGAAGCTGTCAACACAATTTTTCCTCTGAAATTGATAGTTATGCAGTTATACTTGAAGGCCCAACAGTTCCACAAGCCCGGGTGAGCAGCATGGAGCAAGTCCCTACAGCTCAGCTCACGCCATGTGTTTGCGATCTATCTTTCCTTTTTTCACAAACATGTCTCGTTCAGCGTGTGGCATCCAGTGCATGCGAAGCACATGCAGCCGATCCCCCTGGGGTATGCGGGGCCAACTGCTAACACACGGATATCTGAGCCCCTCACGTTTGCTTTGTCCCCATCCCTGCAATCCCTCTGTCTCGCCCTCGGAAGTTGCGACACGGCCGAGAGGAATCCCACCCCAACGCGGGTCCTGAGCACCCACAGTACTTGCTGTTTGTGAGACTTTGCCAGTTCACGCCCCGCAAACTGTGTCAACAGCTTGTAAAACCACGGAGGTTCGGTACTTACAGGTGGACCTGAAACAGAGAAGAAGAAGAAGAAGAAGAAGAAGAAGAAGAAAAACAATTAACTTTATTAACACAATAAATCCTCGGGAGAATGGCTAGATAAACACATTGTTATCATTTTGGGGGACTGATCCTGATGCTGTTTCCGTTTCCTGGCACACTTTTACCCCCTCTCTGCTCTTTAACTAAGGCATTCCCACAATTAGCAGCATTACTTGCCAGTCACCATGAGCGCAGGGCATCCCCAGAACACCCCGTGTTGGGAAGGCTGTGCCAGTCAGGCTCCCAGCGCTGTCACGTTCACTGTTGGCTCCCTGGCACACAGAGGGCCCTCCCTGAGCATGACATCGCTGAGCACGGGGTACTCATTACTTGTGTGACTCCCCCTCACATCCCACCCTCCACTCAGGGTCAAGAAAGCTCAATGTGGGGAGGCGGGAGCCCCTGCATTGCAAAGATGCATCTCCCATCAGCATCTATGGTCCTGCATAGGCATGGAAAGGTTAAAGAGGAAAGAGCAGCTATTAAACACGTTGGGTGCTTTTTTCCTTCAGTACATCCTCATTTTCCTTCTTGCTTCTGCCTCTGTTCCCGTAGAAGCCAACCTGCCCTCTTGGAAGAGATCCCCTAAGAACTTCGCCTCACCGAAGCACCGCACCTCCCCTGTACAGAACCATTGCACGGTATATATCAGGGCTCGAACAGCACACTTCTTTCATCGGATCCCAGAAACTTCCTCAAAATCCTGACAGATATTGTGTGTGGAAAGAAACTCCTGAACTCACCATTTTGTGGTTTCCTCTCTGTGAGAGAAGCGAGACACACAATACAACTGTCAGGGGTTTCTACATTTTCCATACTTTCTAGACACTCTCTTCCTTTTTTTTTTCTCCTCCACGTAAAGTGCCAAGAAGTAAGACTAAGCAGTATAACAGGCGAGCTGACAGATAAGAGGCAGCAACCTCTCCTCTGCGGGGGGCGGATGTCACAGCAAGCACCTGCAGAGTACGTCGTCATCCTGAAAATGCCCCTGGCTGAACGTCCATGACAGAAACAGGAGCCTTCAGATGAACAGACATTCTCTGTGCTGGAAACATCCCACTTAGCGTGACGCCAGCAAACGGTTTGGCTATCAAGCTCTGGTGACCTAAAACTGCACTGTCAAATGCTGTTCTTAGCCTTGTGCTCAGCTTTCTTCTTGGCTGCTTGAAAAAGGGTCTCTTTCAGTTAAAGCCGAATAAAAAGTTTAGCACCTTGCTGATAACCAACAGAGCTGAGCCAGAAGGCTCAAGAACCCAAAACAAACAACTCTACCCAAATTTAGGACTGGAGCTCAGCGGGGCTGCCACCAGCACTGTCCTACCCAGTGTGCCAAGTCTAAACAACACAAGGATTTCTGATCAGAGAGTTCGTTTCGGAGGGCAAGGTCAGCCTCAGATTCAGGAATCCCAATTTATGCCAGACAGGGAGGAAAAAAACAACAGAGTTTTCTGACTCTGGCTTGGATGACAATGAAGTTCTGTGAGACAACTATTTTGGAGAGATTCTGTTTCGGAGCGAGCGCCCTGTCGCAAGGTCATTGCTCGCAGCCTGCCAATACACGGACTTTATTTCCATTAGCAACACTACAGACCCTTAATAACCCGCCTACCTCTCTGCGAGGCTTTGGGGCACTCATGCGTTGCACGAAGCAAACTGCTTAGCTAACACTGCAAGAAAAAATCAACGGCAAGCAAATCCTGCTATCCCTGCCCTTCTGCACCCAATGCGGCCAGCCAGCAGCCCAGCCAGCAACGGTATTGCAGTACTGCTGAGAGAAAACACAAGCTTGTGTTTGCTCCAGGAGCTGTGTGCGCAGAGATGAGTAAATCAGCGGTGCCGGCAGCCCCGGGCCCGTCAGGCTGTGCACCCCACGCAGATCAAAGGCCGGAGGCATACTGGAGGCCCATCTTTGTTACGTGCCCTCTATAAAATTAATGGTTGCGCGAAGGGGGGGCTGCACAGTCTTGTGTAAACACGCACCAGTGGGCGGCAGGGACACGGTCTTGGCTGCAGTAACTCCAGTGGTAGAGACCATCCAGGGACTGGGCTTCAAATGTCAGGCCTGTTGGTGTGACCCAGGAGAAAGCGAAGCCCTCGGGCGCAGCCACTTCTGAAGGCCTTGTCGCCTCGCAAGGGCCTGGGGAGGAGGAGGGAAGATGTCCCGAGGACAGCGGGGAGGGAGGAGGTGCCCCTGGATGAGCTGTCGCGAAGCGCCGGGGATTTTACAAAGTGAAAAAAAATGCTGCGGCAAAGTGGATTTGTCATGTCCTGTCACGGTGATTAACGAGAAGGCCGAGCAGAGCTTCTAAAGAGGCTCAGCCTTTAATATAACAACGAGTAATTTAACGCACATTAGAGGAAAGAGCGGGCAAGGGAGGGAGGGGACCCTCTTGCCTCTGCTCCCGCCATCAGCAGCCGGGCTGAGCCAGCCTGTCCCGGGCAGCACTGGGCTGGCCCCTGGTCAGGGGTAAGGCAGAGCCGCCCTGTTTTGCGCCAGGGACAGTGGTGATCTCATAAATTGAGCAAGCAGACCTGCAAGTTCAAGCAAGAGCCTTTTAACATCTGGGCCAAGCCCGGCAGAGCTCCCCAGGTTGTGCTGGGCTACTCCTACCTGGCGACCAGGCTGCACGGAGCCCTTGGAGAAAGCAAGGTGGCCTGCAGCAGTCACCGCAACACCGCTGCGGGTCCTCCAACGCGCCCCCAGGCTCCTGCAGTCCCGGCCAGTTTGGGGAAGCAGCACGTAAAGAGGCCTGACTGCCCCCGAACAGGACAGGTCTCAGCGGTGGTGGACTCCCAAGGACTCCCCAGACAGCCAGAACCAACAGCCTTGACAGCCACGAGTGCAAATCACAGCTACAGGGGCTCCTCCTCTTCCCTGCTTCTAGCAGGCTCTTTTGGGGTGAGCCAGAAGCGATGCTGCGCAGGAGATCAGCTAGATCCCCTTTTCATAGACAGCCAGCAAAGAAAGGCAAAAAGTTGGCAGAGCGGGGAACAAAGCTGCAACGAACACTTCTAAGCTTTCACAGCTCAGCCCTGCCAGCAGACAGACCCGGAGCTCCCCGATGACCAAGTTTCCAGGCCTGTGGTGAAGAGGGAGCCCACACGCTTGCAGTTAGCTCCTCCAGACCCCGTGTGTTTTGAAGCCCACCTCGGTGGGGCCAGAGCGACGCGGGTGCTGGCGTGCAGGCTGCAGCACGACCTCCTGCCCACAACGGGTGGCTCAGGAAGCGTCGCTCCGTGCCGGCACTCTCGCTGAAAGGCACTGGAGGGCTGTAAGCGATTGCGATCGCTGTTTATCCAGCTGCGGCGCTCGGCAAGCAGCGGGGGACGGAGGGAGGGGACGGAGCAAACGTGTCGAGAGTGGACGAGTGGGAGGAAGCAGCAGCCTCCTGCAAAGAGGAGACCTCCAGAGCACCTTTGAAAAGGAACATTAAGAAAACAAAGGATTCTTGTGGGGGTACCCGGGGTCCCTCCAAACATGTGGCCTCTGGAAATTAGCACCATCTGCACTGTCCCTCCTCTGCTGCGCTGGTTTTTGTGCAGATAGAAACTCTCTCTAAAGAAGCTCTGCTTTCCTGTAGCCCAAGTGGGTAAAATGAGCAGCCGTGGTCTGCAGGGAGGATGAGCCCACCTTATCACACCTAGTGAGGGGGCACACCTGCAAAGAACGGGATCGCCGTGCCACAGAGCCCTCTGCTCCCTTGCCCTTCCCTGTGGCCAGCTCAGTGACTATCAAAACCACAACTGCAATGACCCCTTTTTCCCTCAGCCACACAAAGAGATAAAAAGCCACCCTCTGAGCTGTGGCCTCTTCGGGCCCAGAAGAGGGGATGCTTAGTTTTGTAAGAGGGTCATATTTATCCTCATCTGGAAAGTCCCATGTCCCAGCATATCACAACTTAAAAACCGGACAGTACGAGAGCGGGTCAGCATGGTGTGAGACCTTCTGCTGATGGCAGAGATATCCCCCAGCAATGATCTCAGAACTGATAGGATCATTGAAACCATCCCAGCCATTTAAGGGCATTTTCCCAACATCTGGAAAAGTGGCTGTTTAAAACACTCGTAAATGCTGCTGCTTAATTTTTTCCCCCCTGACTCCTTGGAGCCAGGCACACCAGTGTCCACAGCGTGGGTGCCTGCTCCCAAAACCCACATACAAAGCATTTTTTCTCCTGCTCCGTGGCACAAATGACACAAGGAGGGGAGGGAGGGGACATTGCCATCGCTTCCTTGGATCTCAGCTCACTACACACGGCAGCAGGAGGGGAGACGTAAACATGTAATCCATCCCTGTGAGGAAATCCAGCCATTTCCCAGAGCCAGAAGGCAGCCTTAGCGCGTTAGAGAGATACAGTTACTTCCTGACATTCAGGACTGTTAATTGATAACAAGATAGCTGTGGGCCAGGCAATTAGTTATGAAAGGCTGATTGAAATGTCAGCAGCCCGCGCACAACCTCGCCTGGGCTGGCAGAGGGAGCCCCTCGTTGGCAGCGTGGTGCGCCCCCGTTTCAGAGCAGGCAGACCCCACCAGGGTGCATGGAGCCCAGGCGAGGGGTTTGCCTTTTTCAAAGACTGGCCACGCTGCAGTTTTGAAGCCCAGGGTTCCTCACAGTCTTCTGGAAACATCCCCCCTACCTCCATCAGGGGCCAAATGATTCAAGAGGAGGTGGAGGGAGCATTAACTCAGAGAGCTGCAAATGGTGAAGCAAAAATGCCACGCGCCTGCCAGGCAACAATGGGAAATCCTTGCCATAATTCAACAGTCTTAGTTCTAAGTTAAAGGCAACTGAAATCTTCAAAATAATAAGGAAAAAATAATTAACAGCAGGGATTTCCCAAAGCGCAGCCTCCAGAAGCGTTGCTTCAGGTGGTGCGAGCAATCTGGGAACACAGCTCCCTCCATGGAGCACCAACCCCTCAGGAAGGCCAGGCGCCCTGTCCCCAGAACAGCCCCCTCCCCGCTACCGCCACGCGGCACGGCAGGGGGTTCTTCAAAGGCTCACGGCAATGCTGGGCAGCAAAGAGGCTCTCAGGATTTCACTGCCAAAAAATGCGACCAACGCTAAGCCGCGGCACCAGGTTACGCCAGTCACTCGAGCTCGCCTCCGAAATCAAACCCATGACATCACCGAGGCTCGGCAGTTGATATCAGCAGCTGCTGGGGACAAAAGTCACTGCTCAGGCACTCTGAGCATCCCCGTGCACCACCAGCACCACCCGAGGAGGAGCCATCAAGCACAGACCCAGAGAGAAGTCCATGGGAAGCCTTGTCCAAAGCGAGCAACAAGAAGTTGTTAATTTCTCATGGAGAAATTAAAGTGGTTAAACAGCAGGCTCAAAACTAGAAGACCAATAGAGAAGTTAAGGACTCCAGCTGCACCTCTGAGCATCCACTTGTTTCAAGAAGTGCCTAAAAGTGCAACAGGAACCGCTCGAGCCTCCAGAGCCTGTAGAGGAAAATCTGGGCCGCTGGCATAATATCAGTGAGCCCGTCGGGCAGATTAAAGTGCTCGCAGGCGAGGGATCAGCAGCAGACAAACAAATATTCTGACAGACATGTGGGAGAGCCCCTCGTGAAAACAAAGGGTGGGAAAGGGCCAAGAGCAGGCGGCCCACGCGGCGCTGGCTGCACCCAAGACGATCGCGGCACCTCGGGCACCGCTGGGGGAGATGTTGGGATGGAAAGGGCAGAACAATGCTCATTTTGGGCAGGCATCCACGGGTCAGAAAGCTCTTTCCAAGCAGTGAACAATCGCGTTTGTCCCTGCCATGCTGAAGCACTTAGCACTGCAGAAAGTGGAAAAATTAGGGCTGGGAAGGGCCCCTGGGGTCAGCTCGCCCAGTGGGTTTTCTCGCTCGGGATCTGGAGGCCCCCTTGGGGTTTTCCAGTAGTGGTGCGGACCCCTGGATTGAAAATGTTGAAAGCAGATGGCAGCAGGCTCGCTGTGCCACCACCTTCTGCCAGAGCCTGCGTGCCCCTGGGCTCCTGCGAAGCGCCAGCTGAAAACCACAGCTCTCGGCTGTCCCCTTTCTCTTCCCCTCCTTCCTCCCCTGAGCAAACCAAGCAGAGATGAAAGGATTCCCGGGGTGGCAGAGGGACACGAAATCAAGGAGGGAACATCTTCAAAGCAACCAAAGGAAAAAGCCTCTACCTAACCCACGTGGGCAAATATTTCTCTAACCTGTTGCTGTCCTCTGGGGCTGGAGACTCCACACTCTTACCTCGTGATCCAGCCCTGCCCTGATTCATAAGGTCCTATTTATTATCTTTCTCAGAGGCTACCCAAAACTTCCAGCGTTGCTGTTTAAGCCAACTGATGACCTCCCTGATGCATAGCAGACTTGAAGAACAGCCTTTTTCTATTTCTCTCCTCTCTGTGGTCACCTTTTACATGTTTGAAGCCTGCTCTCCTGATCCCCGCCCCAGTCTTCTCTTGTCTTCAGACTAAACAAAGCCTAATTTTTCCAGTCTCTCTGCAGCAGCCTTGTTTTCTGGGTCACTGGTCGTTCCATCAGCTCGCTGCCTACGTCAGTGGCAGAAGCCTTGATAAAGGCAGAAGATTTGGTGTCTACGTACCTTATCCACAGGGCCTTAATCACACAGGGAAACTGATGCCCCCTGTCACCATGTCTGCCTTGCCTTTTCCTTTCAAAACATCACTTGTCCTCCGTGGGCCCTCAGGGGTTTGGAGGTTTCTTGCAGAGTTTCTGTAAGAAGCTGAGGCGCTTGGTGTCTAGTGGAACCCACTCCTGCTCCACAGAAGGCGGCTTCCTTTTCACTCACAACTTCCTCAGCATTTTCTTGGTGTCCTTGATCATCCTACTTCACCCTAGGCTTTTAGGTTTTCATCTTGCATATCCTTTCATTTCAAATCCTTCCAGCTTTACGTTCTCTTGTCTTAAAGCCAGCTCACTGAGGAGTCTGTGATTTTCTTTAGTTGATCCCTTCCTCTACCCTTTGTACTGGAATGGTTTTAGCTTACACCTTTAACAGCGGTTCCCTGCCAGAGTGCTGAGTCTCTTCAGCTCCTTCCCCATGGGTCCTACACATGAATTCTCTTGCTCCTACCGCAGTCCACCTGAAAAGTCCACCTGAAAGACCTGGACATGAGTACCTCACAACTCAGAGTCTGAAGACACTCATGCAAATGCAGAAGGCTACCACTCCAATAAAAGCCTGCCCTGGGCAGAGTAGATGTTTGATGATCTTGCTTACGCCCCCATTTCACATCCTCCATCACATCCGATTCCGCACCAGAAATATGGTAGATGGAGTCTGAAAGGTCTGGAGATCCAAACCTGGATTGAAAACTGCAACTGGTTATTCAGCAGTCTTCTGAAATCCCTCCACTGAGGAACTGATTGCTTCTTCAGTGCTTGGTCAGGCCCTGTACAAGTCCTACTCCCCAGAGAGCTGCAGAATTAGAAAAGAACCACAGGGAAAAACTGGCCAAAGTAAATCATGGCTGGGTAAAGAGAAAAACAAAATCCACTGCACTTTTACTTCCTGCTGAAAATTACAATCTCTCTCATAATGTGGTTGTCTGGGAACAGCAGAAATTTGGAGCTTACTGCAGCTATTAATTATTTAAATCCATTCTCTGATCACGTACTTAAAATACAAGTGATACATTTTACTTGTCAGATTGCATAGATACATTTTCTTCCTACGCCATTTTTGCAATTAGCTGTTCATTTTAATATATGGTGCGCTAATTGTTACTTTTTTCCCCTAATTCTTGTTATTATTCCCTCTCTTCCATCTGCTTTTTTCTTCTTCCTTCCCCCTTCCAAAATATTTTGCAACTTTTGTACCAGCAAATTCTGTCACCTACTCGGGGAGGAACAAAAGACCATTGTGTTCGATTCATCTTTTAATAGACTCCTTCCTCAAATACCTCGTGGACTGCCAGTGCTGTCTTCCAGACCTTGTCTCACACCCTTTTGAGTTATGAAAATGTTTGGGAGGGTCTTTCCTCTAACCGAGACGTTTTTCCACCCGAGATGATTGATCGCTCCCAGTTACCACTAATTACACTATCAGCAGTTGGACATAAGCCTAGCCACAGCGTTCTTCCTCCAGAGGCCGGCAATGCATCCCTGTCGCTCGTTATCCTCTTCTTCAAGGATGGAACAAACTGGCTAATTAGAGACACCATAAATTCTTCCTTCAGGCTCTTTCCTGATGTGCTGCCTTGTTTCCAAACTGAGCATGTGGAGGAGAGCAGGATTGATGCTAGCCCTTTTAAAAGGAAAAATGCGATGGGGTTTCTGAGCCCAGGCGGGTTTGCACAGCATGTTTTATTGCACAGGAAGAGGAGGGTACTCGTTCATCCATCTAAATCTAGCTGATGCTTTCTTAGCACGTCCCAAGCACCGAGAGGCTTGCTTAGCTTGGCTCCTACCCCTGCGCAGGGCTCTGCCTGGAAGGAGCCAGGCTGGGGCTACACGCACAGATGGAGACAACCCGTGCTGGCTAACGGCAGTAAGAGGATTCAAGACTTTCCTTACCTAGGATGAACTGACAGGCAGATCCCTTCGCCGACGCCTCCGGTGCCCAAACCAGATGCTCTGCACTGTGCACGCTATAAAGAGAGCAATAGGACTGGAAAAGCAAAAAATAATCCCAAGCAACTGCTGCCGCCCTGCTGAGCACAGTCTGGAAAGCACCTGTATTCCCTCATCTTCTCACGGTTGTGGATCTGACTCAATGAGTAAGTTTGCACAGCTTTTATTGCTGCATATACTTGGCCTCAAACAAGACAGAGTTTCTGACAAAATATTTTTCTTATTTACCCATGCAGGTCACTACTCTTTAACGTAGTGAGAGATCTCCTGATAATCTCAAGAAGAAAAGGGGGAGAAATGAGGATGGAAGAGATTTTCCCCCCAGAACAGAGGAAAAATTACTTGGAGGAAAACCAACTCAGTTTAGAAACTAGTCACTAAAAAGCTCTTCCTCTCAGTGTCAAGGAAATGCCCCGAGGGCACAAGGAAGGACAAAGAGCATTATATTTAGAGAGGAACCTCTCCTAAGTACCAGGGGTTGGTGGTATGCACACACTAAATGGATGCACTCCTGGCAAAAAAAAAAAATCAGTGGGGCGGCTCAGATGGTGCCAAAGAGCTCGGAGTCCTCCCAAAACAGCAAGCCCTCACTGCTCTAGAAAGAAAAGGATTAAAGAGGAGGAGCAAGGACCAAGGTCTGCAGCAGTTTGCTGCTGGGGAAGGCATGTGGAGAACCCCTTCCCAGAGAACGAGGCAATGGCTGAAAGCGCATTGAGCCACACAGGGCCAGGGACAGTGCTTGCCCCACACCAGCCCTCGATCCAGGAGTCAGGCTATATATTTAGCTCCCCTTCCTAAAGGACCTGAGAGTCACTTCCCGACACCTTCCCAAGCAACTCCAGGACCCCTTCCCATTGAAAGTCAGGTTAATGGGATGGCAAAACATGGGAGGCAAGCCAGGATGCCTTTGAAATTCAGGGCAAGAGGAAGTCACGAGCCACAGCCGATAACCCCCACCTCCTCCTGTTTCCCCCAAAAGAAACATTTGCTACAGGCACACAGGCCATCCGTGAGCAAGAGATCACCGCTCGCATGAACTGGCAGTAAACAGAAATAGAAGGCTAGAGACGAATGCAGGACATTTCATCACTTCTTTCCACTTCTTCTATTTTTAACCCCACAATAAATTGCATTGAGCCACAAATGCCAAACAGGGCCTCACAATGCCACAGCTCTCCCCAGGTCTGGGACAGGTCAGGGCCAGGACTCTTCAGCAAGCAGAGGGCTGAGACTTGCCTCCCTCGCTGTGCCCACAGCTGTGTCACAGACACGTGAGCTCTGTGGGGAACTTCGGGGTTCAATCCTTCTTTCACCTGGGATTTAGTAGCGTTTAAGGGTAGTTAATTTGTACGCTGCCTTTTGGGGTCATACAACTATTCCCACTTTGCTGCCAAAATATTTCTAAAAGGAGTCGATATTTAAGAAAATAAATTAAATCAAGAAAAAAAAATCCCAGCCCATTGTGTGCTTCAGCTCTGTTAGGGCCAGGGCCAACACACAACTCCCAGCAGCTGCCGCTGCCTCCAGCAACATCTCCTCCCTTGGACAGCAGCAGCTGACGATAGAGGAGGACAAGCAAAGAGCAACCACTGGGATCCGGCAGCATCCCAGAACCGGGTCTGGCCTCGGAAAAGCCCCCTTTCCAAAGCTAAGCACAGCCTGCATCCCCTCTACCTGCCACTGGCTCGTCCGCACGGCGGGGGAGCTGGTGTGGATGGGATCGCTGGGTGGTCCCAGCGTAGCACGTACGCTGCCCAGAGCGATACCGAATCATAATAAACAAGTCCCTCGCACAAAGCCCTGTCAGTTCAGATTCCACTTGGGCTGATATAATCTTCATCTTCTCTTTGAAAGAAAGGATAAAAAAAAAAAGGAAGAAAAAAAAAAAGAAAAACCCAGACATCCTAAGGGAGAGCAGTGAGGCAAGCGATGGATTGATACTGCCCGTGTGTGTCTCAGCCCCCCAGCGTGGGGAAAATGTGCTGTTAATCAGCCACCCCCCTGGGGAATACACTGATTTAATTACCACCCGTCTGCGTGGTCCAGCCACGATGCTGCTCGCCCAAGACATCGCATGAGGAAGAAGCAGACAGCGAGCCTCGGCAGCCGGGTTGGAACAGGACGAGAGAGCAGAGCAGGAATTTCCCCGGCCACGTTCGGGAGAGCTGGGGGGTGAATCAGTCCAGGGAGGCTGTGCAAGAGGGCTGCCTCCCAAACCCACAGATGCAAGAGGGGGCAGCATCAAAGGGCGCATCACTGCCCTGCCAGAGCTGCGGGCATCACAGAGGGGATGGATGCATCAGGGGGTCGCCTCTCCCCAGTCTGAAAGGCAAGCTGGCTTGGGGGAAGTGGAAAGAAACTCAACGAGGGGGTTTCCAGATGGAAAAGGGAAGAAACAGATACATGAAATGAAGTGGAGAGGCCCAGTTAGCAGGACCTGATGGCCAGGGGGTTAGCAGGGTACCCTGCAGCCCCCGTGGGGAAGACAGCTGCAGGTCATGTTATGCCACAGCCCCTACCCCAAACCAGCAGCAGGGCGTAGACCCCGCACATGAGTGCTCCGCTCCAGCCCTCCAACTGTCATGCTGCTGGCATTTCATGACGTTAATCTGGGATGCACTGGAGCGGTGCTCCAATGCAGGCAAATGTTTTCCAGTGCTTATGTTTCACAATGCTTACGAATGTCAGAGAGGAAGTGCAGAGCGGAGCAGAGACACATGCCAGGAAAAGCAGGGTGCGAGCTATGGTGAGCCCATCAGCGAGGACAGGAGCAAGAGGGACCTGCATTCCCCTCAGCTGGGGTTATACACGGGCTGGGACGGGGGAAACTGAGCGAGGGCAAGGTGTTACGGAGCTGCGCCACGTGTGGCCATCCCCACCAACCAGCAGCAGCAAGAGCTGGGACCAAGTGTCCCACTTTCAGTCCTGCTCACCTACTCCCTACACTCCTTCTCCAGGAGCTGAGAGGAGAGACCTCCACCTTGGGGCTGAAAAGCTTCCTTCGCTCACCTCGACAGCCTTAGTGTGGTCCTGGGTTGTTTGAGGCAGTTTGCCCAACGTGGGACCTCGATCAAGAAGCTTGGTCCAGCTCCTGGAGAGGAGGAGCTGCGTCAGGAGCATCCCCTCAAAGCAGCGCACTGGATGGTCACTTTGAAGTGGCTTCAGCACAAGACACAAGCTTTGTCTCTCCCACCTGGGGGAGAGCCGGGATGTTTAATAATTCACGGCCGTACGCTCACCTCCGAAGGCCAGCACGAAAAGCGTCGCTGTGTCTTTAACGGCTGCCAGCGATGGGAAACTCATTGGAGTGTGTGTTCGGAGGGGAAGAAGGTTAAGATGATTAACTGGTGCTAACAAGTTTAGGATGTGGAAGAAGTATTTTCTTGGACGTCCATCAAAGAGAGGATTGAATGTTCCCCGGCGGGGGGGCGGGGCCGCCCCCGGTATGTGTTTAACAGATGAGGTTTCTGCATCTACCAGCTCTGCCTCCCGAAGCCGCCCGCCCCGCGTGATGCAACCTCTCCTTTTTAAACCGCTACCTCTCCCCCTGTCCCATCGGCCTTACCTGTGGCCCCCAGCCTGGCACGGCAGCTGAAAGTTGATCCGGGGGGAGGAAAACCGCCCCTCCACTCTTCCTGTTGATCCTCGCCCCGGGACACCCTTCGGGCACCAGTGGATCAGCCTGGCCCTCAGTCCCGCGGCC
Organism: Oxyura jamaicensis; assembly: GCF_011077185.1. Taxonomy (NCBI): domain Eukaryota; kingdom Metazoa; phylum Chordata; class Aves; order Anseriformes; family Anatidae; genus Oxyura; species Oxyura jamaicensis. The sequence continues at coordinate 3,482,115 of NC_048898.1, forward strand.
GGCGAAGACACAGGCGGATGCCCGGAAGAGCAGAGAGGGAATCGGGTATCGCTGCGCCGAAAGCTGACACCTCAGAGAAGAAGGTTCCTCCTGGGCATTTGCACCCCTGCTGCAAAACCCCACTCCCTGCCCAGTCACGGGGAGGCCAAGCAGAGCCATCCTCACCACCAGCAGCCCGCTTTGTACCTCCCCATGGCCTTCAAGCACGCAGCAGCAGCTACCGTGAGTGCCAAAGTCCCCTTGCAGATGGTTTTGGAGCGAGCCACTTGCTGCCTGCAACATCTCCCTTAGCCCGCCCAAGGTATTTTCAGTGCTCCTCGCAGGCTGGCGGGCGCCCACACTTTGTGCGAGTGCCCTGCCGTCGAGCCTGGCAGCCGGCGCGACTCGCCCTCATTCCTCCGGCCGCCGCAAAGCTGCCGGGATGGGCAGCACACGCGAGACCCGCGTCGTGGGGCCCGGACGTGCGTCAGCGGCTGACGCAAACCAGCCCGGCCATGTGCACACAGCCCAGGCCTGGGAAAAATCCCTCCACCCTGGTAGCGCGCTCGCACTGAATCAAAGCCCTCGCTGTACAGTAGCAGCGCAATGTGCTCTTCGGGTTTCCCCAGCCAGCTGGGATGTCTTTGCCTTGCTTTGTCACGGCGCTGATTTATGCCCATATGTACCATATACATTGTAAGCACAGGCACGCAATGGTGTAAACACTTCCACCAAACATCTGTACACAAACCCAGCAGATACGCAGAAGCCCTCTGCTGCAGCCCTCCGCGTGCATCGTGGGTGCCCTGCAGGCAACCTGTTGGGCCCCGGTCTGCGTGCAGGGTGCCATTCCCCACCAGACCTGTTATTTGGCTGTGCTCTGGCCGGGACAGTAAAGGTCACAGTGGGACTGTTACCTCTTACGAATCAGCATGGCCACAAATGCTTTTCTTTCGTGTCAGGCTGTGCCCCAGGCTGGAGCCCACCATGGGGTACTTGCTCCTCAGGAGCGCTGTGCTCCCTTTCCAGCCTCCAAAATCTTAGTGCTTCCTGCGCGATTCATCCTCAACATCTTTCTCTGCACCATTTCCTTGTCTGGGGAAGAGCTTATTGCCTTCTTGAGATGGAGGACAGCAGAACCAAACAGCCAAGGCTTTTCTGTGGCTGGGATATAACATCTGGGATGTAACATATAAGCGCTTCTGAAGTTAATGTTTGTGCCACCAGGACTTGCGCACACTGAGACAAGAATATTCACCTCTCTGCACCCCTAGGGAGAGCTCAGCCTCCAGAAGAAAAGACCTGCTGCAGTTCTGGCAGGCTTCCACCATCTGATCAGTTCAAACAAGAAATAAAAAATAAAAATAATAAAAAAGTAGAGGGTGGAGAGAGGAGCGCTGGGGCATCCAGGCCCAAACATGGCAAGAGGGAATTATACAAACATGCAGACAGACGTAAATAAAACAGCCACCCTCTCACAGAGCCATTGTGCCTCAGCACCTTTTCCTTTTGACTGCATCGATTGCTTATGGCCAAATGTTGGATGCAGAGGGAAAGGTGGAAGTTCCCTTCCAAATGCCGTCGGTGTGACAGCACCGTCCGGGTGCGCTTGTCCTCCTGTTGCTTTGCAGCCTGGGAAGCACTCACAGCTGTACTAACGGCTCCTGTGAGCCTTCCTAGTCCGCGCTGTGGCAACAACAGCAGGTTCACTAAAATCATTTAAATAAGCCTTAATAAAGCCAGCTTAAATCCCAATCACAGACTAAGCCGGATGAGTCGATGCTTAGGGGAATAAGGAGCATCCTTGCTCCATTACCATCCCTCAGCAGCAGACCTGGTAACAACCTCCAGGTGACAAAAGCCAAGGAGGGGTGACTCGTCCATCTGCCCCAGGCAGTTGTGTAAGAGCACAGCTGCCTACGTGTTTGGAGAAAGAGAGTTAACCGACCAAACAAACTGTTTGTTTGTTTTTTTCTGAATCGTTCATCCCCATCTATTCATAACTGCTTGCAGAATCCATGGAATTCATTGTGTGGTTTGCATCTTCAAAACAAATGAAACAACAGTATGTCTAAACCAAACAAACCCCAACCCAAAATACAGCCAGCAGGCCAGGGCGCATGAGCAACCTTCGAGGCTGAAGTGTGTGTATACTCTAGAGGGCCAAAAAAATGTGGATGGGGGAACACAGCTAAATTTCAGGGAATAATACCATTCCCTGGGAGAATTCTTAAAAAGGGGGGGAGAAAGAGCACAAGCATTTAAGCAATGATTATGCTGCAACTTTGCTTCCAGATGTGCCGCACCGTGGGGATGCCGTGCCAGTTAATGGCATCTTCTGAGGCAGCAATGCGCTGCTCTGGATGCATGGCCACGGCAGCCCCGCAGGAGCTGGGCTCTTCAGCCAGCCCGCCTGCAAGGGCTTTGCTGGTGTATTGAGGGAAAAAGGCAATTCACAAAGCTCCTCTCTCATTTTTTTTTTGTTTAGAGGTTGTTAAAAAGCCACGTTTAGGCACTTTCGAAGCAGAAAAAGGTTGTGACGCAGCCCAGAATGTCCTTTGCGTAGCCAGCATTGAAAAGCGTGCTGAACTACTGTCCTGAAAATGGGTCAAACAAAAACACAGCGCTTGGAACACACCTCCTGACAGGAGGCCACGGGGCTGGGTGTTTCATTATGCACTCCTGCCTCACGTTCCTCCTGGCTCTGAGCCAGGGCCACCCGCTCAGCTCGCAGTCCCTGGCATTTAAATAGCTGGGGGAGAACCCTTCCATCCTGTGCCAGGGATGCCAAATGTCCCCCTCTACCTGAGTTTGCCTGTATGCTTTCAGCCTTTTAATCTCACAGGTGCCCTCGGATCCATCCAAGCAGTCCCAGCAAGCTGAAAACAAGCAGAGTTAAAAATGACAGGAAGAAAACATAAAAGCCGTGAAAACCTGCAAGAGCTGGAGTGCCCTGGCTTGTGTACAGAGCAGGAGCAAGCGGTATTTGATCACCGCTCTCCTTTTTGGCTCATCTGCCCAGAGGAGTTTGGGGAGGAGACGGGAATCTCAAGGGAGAAATGTGGGTGCTGCAGGGCCAGGCTCAGTCCATGCTGCCCTGGGGGGCTGCCCACATCCCCGCCACACCGATCTACCAGTCCTGGCCATGCCCTTCCCAACGTTTCCTCCCTCTGCCGGCTGCCTGCTGGGCCAGACAGGGGTCGGGACGTGGGAAATCCTGCTGCCTCCTGCCAGCTGGCCCTGCCGGCACTGGGTGACACGTCCTGGGCAGGAGCCAAGGCCCTGCCGCGGCCCCACGATGTTTCTTGCTGGCCTCCTCCAGGGGCAAGCAGGATGCTCGGATCAAGCGGGCACACCATATCACCCACAGCCCCATGGTGTGAGCGGGGCCACCACTGCACCGCAACTCTCACCGGCCACCCTAAACGAAGGGAAAAAGCAGCAATATTTGTGGGTTGTGGTGGCTCCTGCTAGTATTTCTGTACGGTCAGTCGGAGCTGAAGAGAGCAGCCAAGGGGCTGGGGCAGATGGGGGAACGTGGGTGAGGTTTTGTGTGAGAAGAGATGCCCAAGGGGTGTTCCCTCGCAAAGACCCAAGGGTGTTCACAAGACCCCAGTGCACAGCCAAAATCCTCGCAGCCTCCCTATGCCCACCCCAAGCCCCTGTAACAGCAAAAGGTGCGTTGAGTTGCGGCAGAGTTGAGCAACCTCCCTCTGACCACCCGTCCCCAGGAGCCCACAGGGCCGGAGCCACCTCCTCCCCTGGCCCAGCTCCCTCCTCTGCCCCTGGGAGGGATGGAAAAGCCATTGGGCATCCCTTCGAGCCACTTCCCCACTCGCACGGCCGACCACTTCCAGCACTCCGGGCTCCCAACCTGCCCAAAGAGAAACCGGACCAAAACAAGCAGTGCGGAGGCAGAGGGAACAGAGCCAGACCTTTTCTTTTTTTCTTTTTAAGGGATATCGAAGACTGGAGCAGAGCGCCAGCAGAATGAAAAACAACCACGTGGGGACTGTGAAAATAGGAGCTGAAGAGGGGAAGATGGGAAAGGTCTAATAAAAAGAGTCATAGTATATAAAATACTCAGGAGCCCACCTCTGCCAGGAAGGCTGTGGGAGGGGGTTTTGGTGGTAATCCCTGGCTGTTTGAGACTGTTCAGCCAGACGGGGTCTGGATCCGCAACTGGGTCTGGATCAGAGCAGCAGGGCTTAGGGTTTCACTCTATCAACCTGAAATACAATGCTTTTCCCTCGCAGGGTTCTGTTATCATACGGCAGAAACCAGGGGAGGTCAGCTGGCCACGAGAGGCTCCTCCAGAAATCGGGTAGTTCTCCTCAGCTCTCAGCCAAGTCCAAATCCCACGTGGAAGAGAAACGCTTCCCTCATCTCAGCAAAAGCTACGAGGGGAAGCTCTCTCCTAGAAATCAGGCCCGTGGTCCCACCAGCATCCGCTCTGCCCCAGCGAAACACCCCAGGCATCACCCCAGCACAAAACAACCTCAGACTGAACCCAGTGCTGAGCTCCCTGCCTGCACGTGGCCCTGCTACAGGGCAAGGTCTGGAGGTGGCGAGCTGCTGGGTGCAGGCACTGCTGCTTCAAGGCCCTTTCCCAACCTCCACAAAGCTGTCCCAGATCAGTCTGGGAGACAATTTCATGGAATACCTATCAGATGAAGGGAACCGAGTCATTAGTTAACCCAGGCAGGTTGTGCTAAGGTCGATGGGCATGTCCTCCCCACTGGGACACTGCTGGAGAAGCCCACTGTGACCTCTGAGCTTGAAAAACCATAATGCTGTGGAACAACATCTCACTCACAGGTAGTCCCGCCTAGCCTCAGCCCAAGTGATCTGAAGTACCAGCTTCCCAGCTGAAGGAAACATATATTTCCTTATCGCTTGCTATAAATACAGCTGCGCTGTTTTCCTGACCATGTTATTCTTACGGTCCTTATCGTGTGCACTCAGATAGCCACGGCACAGTCACACGCTTCACAGCCTTCTTGCTCCACTATTCCCAGTTTTTCCAAAGCATTTACGCCCACAAACCCTCTTGTCCTGAAGCTCTGGCAATGGGTGACCTTGCCCGGGACCTCCACATCCGTACTGAACAGGTCAGCAGATGAACTTGTCTTCCTTTTCCCTTCTTTGCCATGCAGGGACCTGGCTCACAATTAGGGATGTACTGAAATGTCATTTCTGATAAACATTTATTTTCGGTGGGGAACATGATGTGTGCTTGTTTACAGGCGGTGGAGTGGGCCGGTGAGAAGCAATAGGCATGCGCCAAGTCTTGCAACATCTTGACGCTTCTCCGTGCTTCTGAATACCTCGGTGTCCCGCAAGGGTCATATTGTCTGCTCCTCAGGGCATTTTGGACACGGGGGAAAAAATGCACTGGGGAAAAGGATTCCCAAGGTCTCGGCCTGGACAAGAGACCATGCTGAAACAGCAAAACAGTGGTTTCAGGTGGCCTGCGTTGCATCAGCCTGGAGACCGCAGGGAAACCCCTGCAGCAAAGTGGCTAAGACGAGACAACCACTGGCCAAAGGTGCCTTCGTTTCTGTGCTGCTCAAAGCCAATCCAGACTTCACCTGCCATAACTTCACCTTTGGACCATAGCTTCCTTTCCCTCAAGCTAAAATTAGGCAGAGGGGCATGTGGATTTTTACAAACAGCTTCTGTGGCCACAGAATATTTGATGAGGACAAGCAAGTTTGACAGGTAACAAGGAAGCTGGAATCTTTATGGGGCATTTACTGTCCTCCCAAATCAAAGCTGTCCTTCAGAAACACTATGAGCTTAATGAAATGAGCAGGTAGCTAAGGGCTACAAGAAATCCAGCACCAACCGCTGCCATGACTTCACAAGGGATGTGGGTATCTGTAACCAACTATGAGGACCTCAAAGCTGAAATGCTTGGGTTATACATCTATCACACACATGGTGCAGGCGGTCACACTCAGGGCCTCTCACATCAGTGAATCTGCTTCTTCCTGTTCTGCATTCAAGTTCTACGTTTCCTTCTCCAAACTGGCTCAGAAACACCAGGAGGATATTCATTCCTGTGGTTTTATGGCATTTATAAGTCAAGTCTAGGCAGGAACTTGAAAATGGAGTAGTGCTATGATTTGTGTTCCCATTGAAGGGAAAAGGTTAAATTTAAAAGCAGCTGAACTCAGTTTTGATCCATCTTTGGAGAAGTGGAGAAGACATTTCATTTGTGCTGTCTTTTAAATTTAAACCAAATGGTTCCTGTTGTTCAAGAAACTAAAAAGAAAATCCAACAGTCCTGATTTGGACATGTCAAATCACACATTTTCCAATGTTCTGCAAGTCTGGATCCTAGATTTTACTTCTTTCCATCATAAACCTGTAGGGCTTTATGCCTTGCTTTCACAAGCCACCTTACCAACCCATTTTAGTCTATAGACTAAAACTTTAGACTGTACCTCCAACTTCTGTACAAAGGCCTAAACACACCAAGTACGAGAAAACATTAGTCATAGCAAAGTCAGCCCCTTTCATCATTTTTTCCACCAGTGTCCAACAGATGACCACACTTAAATACGCTTTGATACCCCCACCGCCAAACTGCAAAAGGCTTCATGTTGAGCACCAATAGAACCAAGAAAGAAACCACAGAAAATGGAAACGCCATGCTTAGGCACTTAACCAGACACAACTTTCCCTGCCCCTTTCTTTTCAAGATGAGCTTCAGCTACTCAGTTTGGTTATACACATTCAAACTCTTCCAAAACTCCAGTGCCTTTGGATGTGAGGGGTAGCCAGCACTTTTCTATTTCTTCTACCCAGCCAAATGTATCAGAATACAATGAGAAAGGCTGCATGATTCATAGTAATGGAATGAAATGCCATTCACAAATGTTTTTTCCATAGCAATTTGTCACTTATTGTATTGAAACCACTTCAGAAGATGTGTCTCAAAGAGCCTTTTGATATTAGCATGATTAAAAACATAATGCAATTAAGCAATCCCATAAGATTTCTGTATGTTATATGAGTGGGACCTTCAGTGACCGCTTCATTCAACTCCCCTGATATACGGCCGCTTCTAAGAGAAGGCTGTTATTCTGCAACATGCCTCAGATAGTTGTACAACACCAAGGAATTCAAATCTCCTCACCCCAGAGGCATTTTGGCTCACCAAAATTTAGCTGTCCAGCTTTGGTGTTTGGCCTAGCCTACGTGTCTCAAACTAATCAGAAAGATGCATCCCCTAAAAGCCATTCTGCCCACCTCAGCATTGATATCTATCCCATGGGAGCATTTGCCCTCTTAATGCATCTTTCCCCCTTCACTAACTATCCAGATGTCTACCCGGATGACTGCTTTTCCTGCTGTTTGTGTCATATGCAGAATTTATGTACGTACCCATCTTCCTATGCACTTGTCCGTATTCGTTTGCTCTACTCACAGCACCTTGTTACACAGGCTACGTATAACTTTTCATTCATATAACATATGGCACTGAAAAAGCCTTCAAAGAAAAGCAGACAAAAACAAAAGGCACCTTCCAGGGTGCCACCCGCTGCAGATCCCTACCTGCCGGGCAGTTGCATCGCTGGTGTGTCTCTCGAACTTCTCGATGTCTTGGCAAGTGAAACTTTAATTTCTGTCAAGGAGAATTAAAAAGAAGCCATTACTAATGCTGAAACCCAAAGCGTCAAATTCTTGGAAAAGCGGGGCTGGGGGAACATGCCCAAGCAAAGATGGGAAAGACGGAGCAGACCAGCTTGGGAACGAAGAGAGGCATTCAAGTTCATAGTCTTTAACTAGAAATGCAGGGTTTGATTGGAAGCAGGCTAAGGGAGTTTCGTAATGGCCTCCAAATGTGGTCCTCCTGACAGGCATTACAAAATCAAGAGCCATCAGCATGGACTGTGTCCTCATGAGAAAGCTGCATTTCTCAGAAGATCCACACAGCAAACAAAAAAAGAAACAACAACAAAAAAAAGACAGCCAAAGCAGGTACTCTTCCCTCTGACACTCCTCCAGGTGTCTCACTCACAGAGACACCTGGAGGGACAGAAGGGCTGCACTGGAAAATTACAGCTGAAAGCGGTCTGAAAACAGCAATGACTTTTCATGAAATTATCAGGGGCTTTGAAGTTTAATGTTACTCTAGTGCACAATGAAACCAAACCTCCTGAGCACTTCCACAAGGTGGAATCATGTCAAAAAGCTCATTTCCAATGAATTAGTATTTCTACTGGTGCGGGTGTGTTGGCTTCCTGCTCTGCAATCCCATCTATGCTTCTCTTAGATGGGATAGAGCCACCCAAGGCCGCAGCACCTTCCCTCTCTGGAAATGTCAATAAAATCAACCCATATCCTGAGCAAAACACGTTTTGGGGGCAGCATCCACACAACCCATTCGTGGACATTATTAAAATAACCAATTTAGTGAAGAAAATGCAAATCAATCCAAATAAGTTATTCATTAATGCCTGTGAATCACTCTTGGTTAATGATTTGAACTCATTTGAGAAGACTGAGCCGCCAGGGTGCCATGCTACGCAGAACCCCCATCTCCCCAGCTAACCATGCAATTCCAGTTGGATCTTCTTATCGTCCAATCTACTTCATAGCCAGGGCTGACATGTAGAAATAAACAGTCCTACGCTGGGCTCAAAAGAAGCCCATGCCTAGGATCATAAAGCAGTGACTTGATTTTCACAAGTAAACGAGCATCGTCCTGCAAGAAGGAAGGCATGGGTTTGGGGATCATTTCTTTTATAGAGGAAAAAAGGCACGTTTCTGCCTGGGATGAGGAAAGGCAGAGCTGGCTGGAACGCTTCTATTTTTCACTTCAAAAGCACTGGCTTCCTCACTGCAAGTCCAAATCAAAAGGGGTTGTTCCAACTGACCAGAAATGGAATATGTCCAGAGCTCTTTTGTTGCATTGTAGACTGAGATGTTTTGATAGCAAGTTAATTTGATACCATGGTGGGGAGAGGGTTTCACACCAGGAGAGTTGCCAGTTCCCATACAGCATTTTATCTCTGTTTGCCCTCCCACTCTAAAAGCACAGATGCATGAATCTTGGCATTTGGGCATGCTCCCATCTAGCTGCCACCCCTGATGGCATGACTCTGTTCTGCAGCGCTGTCTGGCTTTGAACGCGTTGTGCCAATGGTCAAACATGGGCACAAGCAGGACAGCGGAGCCTTTATTTGGATACTCACTGGTATGTAGACGTTCACATTCCCATTTCCATCTACACACGTGCCAACCAAAACGTTGGAACTCGAGACTGCCACATCTGGGTGATGTTCCCGTATTTGGGAACCCGGCTTAGCACGGTTTTCGTGTTTGTAAGGGAAGAGTTGATGGCTGACACGGACAGGGGCAGGAAGTCATTTCCTAACCAGCCAGAGTCTGCCACCCTGCCTGCAGCGGGCCCTTTTTATAGGGTAAAAAAATGGAAACGTGCAACAGATCCCACCCCACCGAAGGCAGAGACACCAAGGGCTTGCTGCAAGAAGCCTCAGCTGCATCGCTCTGCTGGCGTCCACAGAGAAGAGCAGCATAACTGGACTTATCAGGGAAAGCAATGACCCAGCAGGATTCGAGCACAACCAGGAGAGGAACAAGAGTGACAGCATTTCCCCACAGCTTTATCTGCAGGGTCAGGGATGTGGAAGCAGCTCGAGGAAAACAGGGGAGGGAGGGGTGCTGCTGGGCAGGCCTGGCACCGGTAGGGCACATCCCTCAGGCGTTCACCGGTGCTGGGCATTTTCCCCATCCCCAGCCATCCAGGTGGCTCCCCGGAGCCCAGCAGCTCCACAAACCCTGCAAGTGCAACGCGCAGTGCTGCCTTGGAGTCGCTGCTCTTCGGTGGGAGGCAAAACCTGCCAGGAATTTAGGAGCGCCTGGATTTCAGCTTCCTGCAGAGTCTATGAAACAAACACTGACAGCAACAGAAAAAAGCCTTGGCTTCTGGAGACCTCAGGTCAACTTTGGGTTGAGATGGTGAAGCAAAATGAATTCCTGGAGGTTTCTGCTTCCCTCATTACCACTGTGCAAAATACCGCCCAGCCCAACACGAGAAGCTGGATTTGCTCAAGAGAGCAAAAAGAAGGGGCTTTCCTCTGAAACTGGCCTTTTCCAGGCAACACAAAAACAGTCATTTTATGGCAAGGCTGACTTTTGCAAGCAGAAATAAAAGGACTTTGGAAACAGGGCGTTTGTGACCTCCTTTCTGAGATCTGGGGTCTGCTTTTTCACCTGGAGGACATCAGAGTAGCCACTGTCTCCCTCTTGCCCACGCAGAAATTCCAAAAACCTTTCCTATATGAAAGACCAGGCTGTCTGCATCGCCTGCTTGCTCTTACCTGTCATGTTTTCCAGTGACATAACGGCTGCACCTTCCCCCTACGCATGTGAAAGGGGCTTAAAGAGCCTTTGCCAGTGGCTGACCAGCTCCTCCAAGGGGACCGCGTGCCCGTGTGTACTTACGGAGCCCTCACACACCGCTAAGCGCAAAGGAAAAGCCCTGTCTGCAAGAGGGCAGGACCGGCAGGCTCTGGATGGGCTGGAAACGGGCAACAAAGCCACTAGCACAGGCTCTTCCCCGGGGTCTTGTTAACTCACCGCTAGTGAGAGCACAGGGCTGGCTCGGGTGGCCAGAGCAGTGAAAGCAGAACCTCTCCTGGCATTAAAGGACCGTGGCTGTGGCCTCCTAAACCTCGCAAGCGCCTGTTTTGCATGGGCACTTGAGATTAGGTGAAAGAGAGGGCACTTCTTCAAAGGGGGCAGATTAATAGCTCTTTAGCAGACGCAGTTGTTTGCAGTCACCCGGGGAGGTGGAATCATTTCCCACCACTATCTCCAACAGCTAAAAGAAACACGTCTCAAATAGATAACCTATTACAACCATCAGGAGGATTTCAAGGGCTGTTGGTTTTGTTAGCTCTAATTGTTTTATCTCCAGTTCTGCTGTTTTTTTTTCTTAAAGGCCCAGCTCCCCGAACCTCAGGACTGCGTGGCATAGTGCAAAAGCAAGCAGCAAACTCTCCTGAGGGGAGCAAAAGAGTTGGGAAGTAACACCATCCAGGTTCAAGGGCTGCAGGCAGCTGTGAGGAAATGGGACTTCGCTATCAGAGGAATAGGAAGGGAAAATAGAAGAAGTCTCACGGGTTTAGCTTAGTGTTTTCCACCTCAGAGGGCAAGGAGGGGATGCTTAGGGTAAACTTGCTCGTCCCTGGGAAATGGAATTGTGCAGTGTGGTTCTCAAGATATTTAAGCAAATGGAGAAAAAAAAAAAAGAAGAAAAAAAGGTTAAGTGGGGAGGGAAAGGGAGTTTTCAGGTGTTCCTCCTTTATGAAAGAAGAGTGTCCCAAGGAAATGAGACTACTGGGACAACAGTGATGACCAAGGCTCCCTCCTCATTGACGGCAGAGCCCCTCAGCCTCTTTAGCATCACTAGAAACTTGAGGAATACCTCTGCCACAAGCCTGAGAGGCTGTGCACGCTCATCACAGTGCAGAAGGGCAGCTGATCATCCCCCATGCTTTACACAGGATACCTGCTTTTGTTTTACACACAACTTCTCCCCCTATAAGCATTCTCCCCCTATAAACACAAATTCTTCTTTTTCCCCTTACAGCAGCACTAAATCCATCGTGCTGTCAACCCTGCCAAGCTTTTGGCAGGCAAACCAGTACCAAATGTTACCCAGCATGGGAAAGGACCTTATTTTCTTCTTTGGGAAGTTCTAACTGTGCTGCCAGTAGTGAGTTTGTGTTCTTTGTATGATTTTCTGTTGCCCCATAAATGCAGAGGAATTCTTACATGGAGCCAGAGTTCTCCCTGAACTGCTCACTCCACACAGACATTTTTGGGGAAAACAGTCAATATGTGCCTGGCAAAAATCTCCCCTCTGGTATTTGCTGACACCAGGCAGAGGTTTTCACAGTAGCAAGCAAAGCAGTGCTGCCCAGGCTGCTCCAGAGAAAGCATCTGCCACCCTCTCTTTGCTCGTCCCTTCTGAACTGGGATGGAAACACCACCACAGCCAGCTGCAGATGCTCCAAAACTGGTCTCCAAGGACAAAAAAAAAACACATCCCTACTGGCTGGCTTAAAATTACTGTTTTATACAAACCAACCCACCTCCTCTCCCTGCCAGTTTTGCTTTATTTCTGCTTGCCCAGAAGGGCACCTGCCAGGACTTTGGCATTTTGCACTTGTTGGTGCAGCCCTTATGGTGTCCCCACGGGTGCCCACAGACCCTGAGGACACCCAGGTATAACCGTGGTGCAGCCTGGAGGGCACCGCACACCCCAGCTCGGAGCACAGAGCAGTACATGTTCGAGCATAGCCTTAGAGCTCCTCTATCAGACCTCACAGGCTTTGCTTCCTCACTATGGGCAAAGAAAATGGGGAAGGGACAGAGATGGGAAGCAACAAGGATTTAATTTGCCTGTAGCAAAACCTGAAGCATGCCCTAGGCGAGGGCCACCAGCGCCTTCACGCACCATCTCTCCCCTCACCCTCTCCTGCCCTGACCTCCCCGAATTTTTAGGGCTGACCCCAGCCTCGCTTTGGTGCCCTCCTGTGCCCACCACCTCCCACCCAGCATGACCAGCTCTTTGCAAAGATGAGCCTTCTTTCAAGCCTGACTATTTTGTTTTGTGATGGATAACGCGGAGCTGGCAGCTGTGAAACCCATTAAGGTCAGAACATGAGGAAACTGCAAGAACGTGGCAGTGAGCAGCAGTGAGGGTCTGCGTGGGGGGAATGAACATCTCATTTTCACACCCACGACAGTCATCCTAGCCCCAGCCCCTATTCCCCCAGCCCAACTTGCCGCTGTGTCTTGCTTCCCCAGTTTTTCTCCTTTCATCCTTTCCCTGCTCCCCTTCATCTTCTCTGTTTTTCTCCGCTCTTCTTGTCCCTCACCAGCCCATCCAGACACCCAACCAACTTAGCCTTGCTTCAGACCTAACAAAAAGGAGGGCGGCAGGGGGGTTGTCCTTTCATGAGCAAAATCCCTACGTGCCAGCCCACCATCTGTCCTTCAGCAGCCCCTCGCCCTGCACCTTGAGCTGCTTGGCCCACGCCGCCGCCCCTGGCCAAGGCGCAGAGGTCTGGAGGAGCTCTTTTGGGAGCTGAGCACAAGCGTGCAGCAAGGCTGGGGAGGAGGGGTCCTGTTGTGGGGGGCACAGGTGCCTTTCCCCGAGCTATTTTTGAAGCTGTGGCCAAGCAGGCAGCTGGCAGCCCCGGCACTGCCAGCCGCCGTCCCGTGGCTGCTCCCTGCACCGGCTGTGAGGGCTAAGGCGGCCCCCCGGGGACTGAGGAAGGGCTGCTCAGAAAGCAGGGGTGCTGCCGGGCACATGGGCAGCACGACAGCCCCGTTTCCTCACTAAGCCGGGCTATAAAAAGGCAGAAAGGCGCCACGGGCAGTGGAGCCAGCAGGACGCACGGCCCATCCGGCCCCCGGGAGTGGTCCTGCGGCACGTCTCAAATCAGCTGGCAGATAAACCCTGACTTCCCAGGAGGCTCGTGCCAGCAGCGAGGAGGGGAACGCTGCATGTTGTCCCCTGTGTGATATGCAACTCTGTGGCACCGGTCTGGCTGCTCGTGACACTTGTCCTGCCTCCCCACAAAGCTTTCCTCTCAGGGGTATGGCCCTTATAGTCCCTGACACGCCAAAACCACTTCAAAGCTGCCCTGAGGTGAGGGATCCTGCATGGTGCCCATCCCATCTGGGGCAGAGGCACCCGGGCAGCCCCCAGCAGCATCAGCACAGTGAAGAGAAAGGTTTCAGCAGGTCAACAGTGAAAGTTGGTGCTTTTTGGCCCTCTTTATCAAGCCGCTCAAACTTAGGCTTCTTCAGCAGCAGCTCTGTCCCATCCTCAGCCTTGGAGGAAGACCCCACTGGCTGTGGTGGGGTTTGGATGGGACCCAAGTGGGAGTAAAACAGCCATATGCTTTGCGGCGACGCTGCAGCAGCTCCAGAAGCAATCCTGGCAGTGCCAGTGCATCTCATTCCCCGAGCCAGGAGCAGTGGGAAGGGGTCAGGGCTGGCACAGCAGATAATCCAGCCCAGCACAGCACTGGCACATTTGCAGCTACCTGCTTCAGCACAGCAGGGGCTTTCCTCCTCCTGTAGTCATGCCAGCTGTGGTGTGCCCTGCCTGTCCCTCTCCCAGCACTCAAACCTGCACCGAATTCCTACGTTCAACCTCTAGCCTCAGCTCTTCCAGCAGGCAATGCCACCAAAAACCAAACGGAGAGGGCTGGAGGCTCTTCTCTACCTGCAGGGAACCGGGATGAGGTTTCCCCTTTGCAAAGTGCCAGGGCTCAGCCACAGCGTGGGCTGGGGCAGAGGGATACAGATGCTGGGCAGGTTTGAGAGGTGGGAGGGACCTGAAGGCACGGGAAATTCAACCTAGCAGCATCACTTGTGCAGAAACACCTTTTTAAGGTGGGGAGAAACACACAACACGACAGTACGAGCACACACGCGCTTTAAAACCTATAGTACCACAAACTGCACATGCAGAATGAAAGGACACCAACCTCATCAAGCAGTTGGTCAACTCTTCCCAAAATAGCTGTCTCCATTTGGTCTGCTGAGAGCCAGGCAGGGAGCTGCGTGGGTCTGTCCGCTTCCAAGTGGGACACCCGGGACTGCAGATCAGAGGTCCGAAAGTAAAGCAGGAGGCTCAGCACCAGAGAGAGCAGGGAGACACCGGGCAGCCCCGAGCCCAGCAGGAGAGGGAGGCGGCAGCATCTCTCCCCGTCGCCGGTCCTGGGGGGAGCCACGCACCCCCTGTCAAAAGCTGCTTCGCCCACGCCTTTCCAGCTCTTCTCCTCCAACATTCCCTCCCTGTCCTGAGAAACAATAAATAAATAAATAGAATAAATAAAGCCTCACTCCTACTCCGAGAAGCACAATCCAGAAGGCATAGAAAAAGGCTGTCCAAGAGGATCCCAGTGCCAGCAAATGACAAATAACAGCAATAAGGACAAAAGTGGATGGGGGTGTCTAGAAAGAAAAAAACAAAAAACAGAACCAAAACACACACACGTGCCAAGGAAAATAAAAAGGTGCAGAAAAAAAAAAATGGATCCAACTGCAGCAAAGATTAGGAGAGGAAAAAAAAAAAAGTGATCGGATTTTTTTTTCTGTCTTTTCAGTCTTTTAGGTCGCTGATGGTTTTTTTCTTTCTTTCTATGCTGCCAGTTTCAGTTCCTTCGCAGACCGGCCAGGAGCTCGCACATGAAAGTCCCCATTAGAGAGAGGTAATTCTCAGCTGCTCGGGCGACGCTGTGCTCTGGCTGATCGTGGCTCCTCTGTAACATGACACACTCCCTCCAAACGACGGGCTGGGATGAGCGAGCCGCGCGGCTTCCCAAAGTAACCTCCTCTGCTCGCCCTCTCTCTCCACCTCTCCCTCGCCGCATGATTTATTTATTTATGCAAAGCGCCGGGGTGGGATCGGGCGATGGGACGCCCCTGTCCCGCTCGGTCCCCAAACCTCCTCTCTGCTGCCAGCCCTTCCCTTTGAAGTGGCTCTCAACGAGGTTATTTATAGCGGCAGGAAAGAGATTGTAAAGCAGAGGCTGGGCTCGCACCAGCCCGCGTCTTTCTTTCCTCCCCGCAGCCAGAGCACAAATGGGACAGCACAAGTGGGCTGCCCGGCGCAGACCCCTCAAGCAACGGGCTGTGGGGTATTTGGACCCCGGCATTAGGGAAGAACAGCTGGGCAGGGTGAGAACCAGAAGGAGACAGCCAGAAACCAAAGCCAGGAGTCAAGGATTCAGCAACAACTAAGCAGAGGGCAGAGGGGAGCAATGCCCCAGGCGGGCAAGCCCTGGTATGAGGGGGGGACCTTGTTGATTGGGTTTGATTTGGGCGTGCAACATGCTGAGCCCAGGGGGGGCGAGGTCGTTCAGAGGAATTAATCTGCTGAGGCCCTCTAGTGAAGCAGAGCTTCCCGTCATCTCCCCCACGTCCCACCAGACACAAGGCACCAGGCAGACTCCCCCGTGGCAGGGAGCAGCCTCCCCGAAACGTGCCGTAGGGCAGCTCCGAGCCACGCGACCAGGAAACAAAGCCCCTTTCTGTTCTTCGGAAGTAACAGAGCCTCACCTCCCCCAGTTTTGCCGAGCATAACATACGATATTTTATCCTCCAGAGTGACACGTGGGCTCTGCTGAGCCCCTGCCTGTCCGTCCGTCTGTCCTTTGATCCGCATCTCGTGCGCACACGGCAGCGGAGCAGCACGGGGCCCACTGCTGTGCACACTTGCTAAAAGCGGGGCAGCAAATTGGTCTCTTAAAATCTGGCTCCCTCGTGGCTCCTTTGCTGTCATTTACACATTTTAAATGAAGATTTTGCGTGCAGTCTGTGCTGGAAATTATTGGCAAAGAAAACTCATATTCATCTCTCGCCCGCTCTCCATTTCAGAGGGCTGGAAGAAATAGACCTTCTGGGAGCAGGTTAAAGCAAGCAAGAGCTGTTTCTTCTCCACCAGACAAACCCTCCGAGGGTCCGGTAGCACACAGCCCCAATTCTTTGAACCGCCTCATTCCTTTTGCAGCCACTCGCTTCCCGAAATGGGGGCTTAGTGTCTGCGAGGCAGGAAATCCTTTCTTTCTTTCTATTCACAGGTTTCTTGTCATCTCACTGCTCAAATTCACATCGCTGCTCCGGCGCGCGTGGAGAACACCCCTCTGACGACTGCAGCTTTTCAACAGTTTCTCATATGAGCAGAGCAGGGCCGTGCAACCCGCAGACCCAGCGCACGCAGAGCCTCTGTTTGTTCCGGAGGTGCAGCTCCCCCGTCTGCCACCCCCTGCTCGGTCTCTCCCAGCTGCGCCCACATTCGCAGCCTACTTCTCTGCAAAGGAAAAGGATTCTTCAGGTCCACGCCTCTGCAGCTTGGTGCTGCAACAGTGAGAAACTTGCCCATGGAGCCACCTAAGATGCCACGTGCCATCACAGCAGCGATTTCACCAAGCCTGACAGTGAGAAGAGAGGGGAAGATGCTGAGAAGCTGGTAAAATGTGGGGAACACTGATCTACATGGGGAAATAACTGGGATGCTGGGCACCCTAGAGAGCGCTGAAGTACACAACTTTAGGCCAGGACTGAGCTACTGGTGACAGCAGCAGTCCGTGTTATACGTAGCTTCACTGAAGGCTGTCTCATTTATACCAGCCCAAGCACTAAAAATCCACAAAAACGCACCTTCTAAGCTGAAAACGGAAATCTGCTGGGTGTCTACGTTGCATTTCCCCACGCCAGCTGGGGAGAGCTCTCTGCTCTTTCACTCTGATTTTCAGTAGAGGTCCTGCTGTCCAGACATGAGCATCGCCTGAATGACTCTGTAAGTGCCTTTTCCTGCCTCCCCGCCAGCTCCCCTCCAGCTGATCAGTTCACTTACAGGGTATGTCATTGCTGCTGCAGGCTGAGGAGCTGCACCCGGCCGGCTTTCACAGGGAAGCCTTGGCTGCAGATGTGCAGGAGGGTAATTTTTCTATCCATGAGGCATGGAGGAGCCCTGTCATCCCATGCCAATACAAATGGACTAATTTAGCTATGAGTCTGAGCCAAACGCGCATGTCGAGTGTGCAGTACTGCTTGCTGAATGAGCTGCCTCCAGGGACCGGCCCCAGCACACGGAGTCCTGGGGTTGACCACAGCCCAACCTTCAGCTCCTCCTGCAGCCTCAGAGGTGGCGGGTGCCGGCCTGACACCAGCCCTCCTGCACGTTTGTGAATCTTGACGTTGGTCAAGTAGAAGCAGATGCTCAGCTGCGATCAAACAGAGCGATTTCACTGACCAGTGACTCTCACAGCAGGCTGGACCGCCGAGCTTGAGGCTATACCCCTCTCTCCTCTGGGAGGTTGATGCAATTCCTTAGGAGGACAGTAACTGCATGTTTCCACCGCTTTCAACGGGTCCTCCGGGGATGGTTACAGGCCTCAGCACAAACGTGCAGGGAAATCTGGAGCAAATAAAAAGTAAGATATACCTCCCAAGACAGACGACTGAACGCATCCGTACAACAAAACCAAGTGCTTCACATCTAGCACGTGGCATCGGGTAGCTAATACCCTGGATGTAGTTACGTACGGGGATGAGAGCCTCCTGGTTTCTCCGTCTGGCACTGGCATTTTGTCCATCCTGTGCCCCGGCGAGTTTGCCCGGTGCTGCTCTGCAGCAGGCACGCAGTGCGTGGGGACTCCTCACAGCACACGGCAGGGTACCAAGAGGTCTCACTGCAAAAGACCAAGACCCCCCTGGCTCCTGGAGATATCACCACATGGCACAGGCCAGAAACAGGAGAGCCAGGCACAAATGAGGTCGGTCTCACACTTCAGCGCATGTTGTTCAAGCCAGCAAGTTACCTACAGCGAGTCTTCATCTGGCCTGGGACAGGGTTGGCAACAGCAGCAGACCTTCCTCACTTTCCTTCACTTTAAGCAGAGCTTTTAATCAAAAAAATAAAAATAATTTTTAAAAAAACAAACATGCCCTTCCTGTCACTAACTGGAAGTTGAGGCCAACTGAACAGAGATGGCCATGCACTCAATCCCATCAGTAATCTCCAAAACAGCCTGTAGTTTCCCCTTTTCAGGCCATTTACTACGGAGAAAACAAACGCAACCCCACTTCACTTCTTCTATTCTATTTTTTTCCCTCTCAGGAAATGTGGGGATCTTGATGTGCTTGAACGAGCCATTAACTAGCAACCGACATCTCCAGCTATTGTAAATATATTAACTCAAGGCCTTTCGCTGCATTTATTAGACTCAAGAACAGCATCTGGAAACAGATGTTTTCTGAGAGCAAAGGCGGGGAGGGAGGAGGAGAGAAAAACAAGGGGGAAGAAAAGACTCTTGCAAGTGGATGTGCATGGGTCTGCAGACCATCCCTTCACACAAGGCTGTTCAGAAGGAGCACTGTGAGGGGCTGAGGCCAGTGCAGCCATGCCCCCGTGTCCCTCCTGTAGACAAGGCTTTGCAAGAGCAGGACATCTCTGGGGTGCCCGTTTTCAGGGAAACAGTGACGGGGGAGTAGAAAAGCTCATGACTGATCTCAGGGCTCTAGCAAAGAACAGTCACAGTGCTCACAAAAATGTCCCCTTCCCTGTTAGCCTCCAGCACAGGGACCCACCTGCCTTTGGGCTGGGGTGCAGAACGGACAAGGCCTGGGATCCCCAGGGGACACCACCACAGTGTCCCACCTGCCACGAGCAACCCTTCCTCAAAGGGCAAGCAGCGTGGAAACCTCCCACTCTGGGGCTGGGAAGGACCGAGGGGCCCTGCTCTGACTTAATGATGTCTTAATAACACCACGGCTCAGACACGGTTTAGACAATATTTAGAGAGTTAACATAGCGTTACTAGGGGGAAAAGCATGCAGACACGTGTACTTAAACCCATAAACCAAGCATTACTGGTGGAACTACACTCCCAACTGGACATGCTTTGCTCGGGTTCCAGAGGTGACTAAGGTACAAGAGAGATCTGAGACCAAAGCTTTCCTGCATTCCTTCTGAGGGAAACATGATTGTACCTATATGCTTACATAGGTACACTCACACATTTTTTTACAGTCGGCATTTTCTCTTCTGTAACCCCAGGCTCACCTCTGACATCTCCAGCTCCATTGCCCCTTTAATATGCAGCTACTAATATTTTGCTGGTCAAGTCAGGAAAATTGAGTATTCCGTACTTAATTGGGCAGTTGTTTATAGGATGTATCTAGTAGTCTGTGGGGCAGAACAATTCCCGCCTGAGGAGCTCCTCTAACCCATTGTGGAGTTACAGAAGAAAGACACATTTGATCCTTTGGGAAAAGGGTTAGGAAAATACATGGAAAAAATGTACTGTCCGCGCATAGCAATATCATGGCTGTTTTCAATCACTTGGTCCCTACATAACAAAAGGGACAACTGCACAATATAAACTCCTAGCCCTGCCAAGCAGCAAAGGCAGAAAGAAAGAAGCAAAGCTAGCAGTAGCGGGTCGGGGCTTTACATTTTCATAACCCTAAAATGCCTGAGCTCAGTTTTGCCTGCCTCCTGTGAAAGCCAAACCAGCTTCATACAGGCGCGGCGGTGGGAACCTGCCCCCAGAGCTGTGTGAGCTGCCAAACAACTGAGCAGAGCCGGGCTGGGCCAGGCCAAGCGCTCCTGCAGAGCCTGGGTCAGAGCCTCCAAGGGAAGATGAAGCAAACCCTGGTCTTGCAGTTGGAGACCACCCCTTCTCCCTTGCCCCCCATAGAGGGAAAGCCCAGACCGTCCAGGCTTTGCAGGATGAGAGCATCAGGCAGTGCCTGGTGGATGCGCAGTTAAGCTGCCCACACTCCTTGTGTTTTCAACTAACCTCTTGCCTTTTGTTCAGAAGAGAATGGCCCTGAGCAAGCAGGCTCTGCACCCTTCTTTGTGAAAGGAGGAGTTTTTTCCCCCCAACAGAAGTGTTTCACGTCCAGGCTGGGGTGGGGAGATGTTTTGCTTCTTTTCAGCTGCAGGTTTTTTTTTTTTTTTTTCCTCCTGATCTGGAGCTGATTTTTAATAGGTCGTGCTCAGTGCCGTGGGAGCCTGTAGAGATGGTCATCTCCGCTGGCCTGATTGTTGCCGTTATCTCATTTCTCACAGAGCCTGGGTGGTAGGACCTTTAGGGGAAGAGAAATTAAGAAAAATGACATTGCTGCAAATAAGACAAGGAAAAGCCTCCACCTCTGTAGCAGCGTTCCCCAAGTCTTGATAGCTTACAGATGCACACAGCAGCCTGTGGAAGATGGGCATCGCTCAGAGCTGAAAGATACCTGCCTCAGGAAAACTGCTTTGGAAACATTTCTAGTTTTGGCACATTGCTACAAGCACCAGCACACAGCTAGAGCAGTGCAAAGTGCTAGCCACAGCAAAGCAGCAGGCAGGCTGAACGTTCAAAATCTGCTCAGATGGGTGGAAAAACAAGGGTGAGATTTTCAGGCACAAAATCTGCAGAGCCGGCTCTGGGAATGAGGGGCAGCTGTCCCTGGGACATGATGTTCTCCAGCACAATGCTGGAGCTCAAAGGAGCTACTCAGTTCCCCCCTGCAACTCCCCTCGGCCCCTTGCTGAGCAGAAAACCCGCCTTTCTTAAAGCTGAGCTCGGGCACCACATGCTCAGTTAGTTACGCATGCACCGAGGCCCTTGCCACAGCGCCTTGGCATGCATGGTGCTGATAAGTCAGAGCACCAATTTGCACTTGGGTTTCCCATTAAATCGCTTTGTGAGAGGCTGCAGGCTTTCAGCAGTAGCCTTGCTGCCCAGCTGGGCTCTTGCATCCACCCCAAACCCACACTCCTCCCACCCCTTCCCCTCAACGGGGGTCCCGTTCAGCCTCTGCTACTGTCTTCCACAGAGGCATTTCTAAGAGATCCCCTGCTCCTCACCTTCGGCGGCTGCGGTCCAGGCCGGTGCCCAGGCTGCCAGCAACCCAGGTCATACGCAGGGGGAGCGCACCACAGGGTGAACTGGAAACCCCAAAAGCCTGGGGCCAAGCAGGCCTGCCCAGGGGAGCCCAGACACCGCGTGCATACCCAGAGGCAGGCAGAGCCAATGTCACGGCTCGGTCTAGGAAACCAAAACCCTACAGTGCCGGGACAGGCGTGTGTCCCTGCGCAGGCAGCCGGGGAACCCACAGAAGCTTTGTATGGCCTTTGAAGCTAATGAATCAATGCTGGGAGGGTTGGGAAACCCAGACTAAGTGTCAACTGCTCTGAGGGAAGCAAAAATAATGAAGCAAGGCTCCCCCAGAAGACAGATTGCTTCAGAGCCCAGGAGCAAAGCGGATTGGATATAGCTAGCTCAGGAAATTGAAAACAACTTTTGGTTAAAACTTCCTTTTGCTCTAACACTCGGTCTTTTATCAAAGCTCATTCAGACTCTGACAGCAGTGTGCAAAGAGGCTCTGCTCCATCGTAATGCAAAAGACAGGCCCAGCGGCCAGGAGGTTAGCAGCTAATGGAGCAGAGTCGGGTTTGATTTCCCTGGAAATTGCTTGCAGAGGGAAGTCAGGAGACGAGGAACGTTGCTAATGTCCTTCTGTGACTCCATGTCCCTCCCTGCTCAGGGTGAAACCCTCGCTTGTGCCCTCTGCCTTCACCCCATGGCTTGTCCCTGTGCTCCAGCAGGAAGGAGAGCAAAGCAAAAGCAAAAGAGGGGGGACGTGAACCCCTGAGCCACAAGCAGACAGTGCCAGAGAGCAGCATAGTTCCTCACATCAGGGGTTTTCTTTCCCACTGATGTTGGTTTCCTGGGGCCTGATGTAAATCCTCCCTCCAGGGGGGTTAACCTGCCTTAAACGTGGCTCTAGCAGCAGATCCTCAGCCATTGGAGGAGTCTTCCAGCTCTTGGTTGTTTGGTTGTTTTTTTTTAAGCTGCCACTGGGGGTTTGTCTCCATTTAGCAGCATCGCAAGGGGAGCATGGAAAGCTCTTTTTCCACCCCAAAGGAACTCTGGCAAGGCTGGTTCACGTGTCAGATGCACAGTGCACATGAAGGCTGTGCTCTTCCTTCAGGACACTGCGTCCTCATCATGCTGGGGCACATCCAAAGCAGAGCACCAAGAAAACAACTTGTTTTAAGAGAAAGGGCCCCGTTCCTCTCCCTTGGGACTTGTAACAGTCGATGGAAAAAAAACTTTTAGTCTTCCCTGGGTTTTGTCCCATATATCCCAAGCCAGCTTGACGTCAGTGTAGTTGCTCCTGCTTTGTGCTGGATCCGAAAAATGGAATCCATTGCGACAGGTCCTGATGAGACAATGGGAGAGATGGGTCCTCCGCCCCCTAAAAATCAGCATATAGAGGGAGGAGCTGAGCCCTCCCCCCTCCCCCCCCCCCCCCATTTTACCACAGGCATCTGAAACTGCCTCATGATGTTTTTTTATGTTCTCCCTCTTTCTCCTCAATAAATCAGCCCTATCTTCTTTGTATGCATAAAAGTAAAAATAACTGGAAGCTGTGCTTGGGCACTGCTACCTCCTTCAAATCTGAGAGGCCTGGAGCAGATTACAAGCAGCAGGGAATAACCCATAAATGCTTAATAGATCGATATTAAGAAGTAGTAAACACACCCTTGCCATTCCCCTGTAAGGATATGAGCCTGTAAAGGCGGTTCACATTCTTCAGACTCAAAATATTTATGTGTTTGGGGTTTTTACCAATGTTACCAATGCAGAGAATAAGAATTTAAAAGGGGTCAGGATGGATGAGAGCCCCCCTCAGGGGTGCTGCTGCCCACCACCCACCTTGCAAAAGCCCATCGTGCCCGTACCAGGCAGCATCCTGCACAGGTAGCAGACAGCACCGCAGACATCACGACAGATCTGGGCAAAGCCACCGTAGCCACTGTCATCTGCAGAGGTTTGCCATGCCCGAGGGCTTCGCTGCGTGTCAGCAGGAGCTGCCTCCTGCCGTGCCCCGGCAGCAGGGAAAGGTGCGGGGCCACACACACAACTGTCCCTGCATACTTGGAGCGCGGGAGTTAGCGCGGAGGCTGAAATATCATGCCTATCAGTAGGGCCCTGTGAAGAGAAAATAGCAGAGGATCTGGTGGCAGCTTCCTTTCAAGACGTACAGGAATAGCAGCACACATCTCTGCCGGATCAGATGGACTGAATTCCTCTACCCGAATCCTTCAGCTTTGAATTCTGCTGCAAACCATTTTTCCCCCTCCTTGGCTTGTTTGTTGTTTCAGGACCACTAAATTACCGAGAATGGTTTACATTATATAACCACCCTGTCCTTATTGCATTTTGGGGAGGAGACTCTGACAAGCAGCCAGATCTAATTTGTACTTTAAATTGGCTTCTGGGCCAGACAGTCATGCCTTCCAGATGGAAAATCCAGTTGCACTCACCAGCAAATATCCCGGTGTGTTTGGCTCCTGAAACAGCTTTGTTTGTAACGCTCCAAAGCCTGCTCTGTGGCATGCTTTACTTTTATACAGCTGAAGAGAGGCTGTTGGTCACTGCAGTTCCTGGTGAGGCAGCATCACTTTCCACCACCTGTACCAGTTCAGCTGTCAGCCCTGCCTCGCTGTCCTGTTGTTTTTCCTAGAACCCTACTCAACAGCTGCAGGAGCTTTACAACTGCCAGATCGGGATTTGTCTCCCTGGGAAAGTCCTTTCAGGTTGCCTTTCCCAGGGGTGACTCTGCTATACTTGCTCAACCTGTTTAATGCTACCCTGAATCAAAAATAATTTTAAGAAAGCAAACGCCATGTTTCTTTTCATGCCTGCAACAATTTGGAAGGCGCAAGATCCTCTCTTCTCCTGCCAGGGCAGAATCAAGGGCACGTTCAGCCCTGGTTTAGGTTACAGCCAGGGTCTGGCCAGCAGCACGTTACACACGGGACTCTCTAACATTGCTCACATCAACAGGGACTTAAAATGCTGTTGCTGATGGTGACAAACCTGTGCTGTCATTCGCTTTGTAGGGGGCAAGTGAGGCGAGGTGGGCACTGCCTTGAAACACCCCCAAACACAGCTGGGAGCATTCTGTGAGCAGCCCTGTTCAACACGTACAACCTGGGGAACAGCAGCCCAGGGTGAGCCACTGAAGTGTATCTCACAGGCAGGTGCACTGCCTGGGGCTGGCTATTTGCTTGTATTCACCTACAGGAGAAACAGCATTAGAAGAGACCATTACCTGCTCCGAAGGCAGGTGTGAACCTGCGTCTGGAGAGGCCTCAGAGGGTCTGTGGCTTCCTCACAGTCCCTGTGACATTTTTTGCCCTTTCAACCTTGCTCTCACAAGCCACATATTGTTTTAAGGTCGTATGGTCTGGTGGATAAGCCAACAGCTTGATTCTCTTCCCACCTCTGCAAAACTCTTTCTTGCAGGGGTAAAATTCTGTCACTCATTTTTTTGGTGGCATTAGGCAAGGCCATTCATTCTTTGTGCCTTCATCCCTTTACTTTTCTGCAAAATGAGACAAATGATCCTACTCGGTACACTGGTCTAAAATAAACTGCTGACCAGGGTTATCATGTGAGAAAAGCACTTTGAGCCAGAGTTATCAAAGCCTTACCTTGTGTGCCAGTACTGAATCTAACGCTGCCCACAACTGCATTGTCCTCCTGGTCCAGAAGGACTCCTGTCACCGGGGCACTAACTCTGCAGATGAGTCTCACACCTCCAGAAGACACGTGCCATGTATCATCCAAAAAGGTGATGAGTGGTGCTGTGGGAGAGCTAAGAAACCCTTTAGGGCAGCACTGAGCGAGGGCATCTGACTATGTTGTGTCTGATGCTGATGGAAGCACAACCATCTCACCACAACCCTTCTGTGTCCTTCCCAAGTTTCTCTGTGTTTCAGGGACTCTTTCTGCCCTAGCAACATTCTTGGGACCCAAATGAACTATTGGGAAAGGTTAAGAACAAACTTTCTTGGGATCGTCACCTGTGGACAGCCAGAGCGTGCAAGGAAGGTCAGAAGATGGCCAACCATGCTGTAGACAGGCTCAATAAGCAAAATCACTCCTGAAAGTCTTAACGAGAAGTGCCCAGCCCTAAAAGCCAACGCTGCAGCTGAAAGCATTTGGGTGGCCTCTGCCCCGATGGGCAACGAGTGCTGCATTGCACAAGATGAGGACCACAGTGGCTGGCAAGGACGGAGAGGCTCAGACAGGCATGCTGCTTGTGCAGGAGAGCCGAGGTGTTGAGCAACACCCAGCAGAGACAGGCAGATCCACAGCCAGGTCTCTGCTATGCAGTCTAACAGTACCCACACATCTCCTGGGTCTCCTCCGTCGCCTCTTGTAGGGACGCACATTTAGCACAGTAGTATAAACCACCATCGAATCTGAGTGGTTGCACTTTATAGCCACTTCAGCTCAGGCCCAAACAATTGCAGAGTCCACCGTAGCAAAGACCAGGCCCGTATATTATTTTAAAGCAGTAGTTTGTTTTGGTTTCGCTCCCTTGCCTGCACCTCTCTGAAATTGCCCTCTGTTTGTTTGGGATATTTGCAGGCATGCAATGTTTTCCCAGCCAGCTTTGCAAAGGATGTTGCCTTCCTAACAGGCTCTGCCTTTGATTCCTGAGCTGCTGTGGCCAAGTCCTTGGACTCCTCTGCAGAGTAAATCAAATGACTTCTGCAAAAGCAGATGTGAAAAAATAACATATGCAAAATGACTGGCACGTAAAACTATGAGCAGTAACTGCAGGTGTGCAGGAGAGCTCCAGGGCTGATGCTTATTGCTCCAGCAGACAAAAATGTCTCGAGGACCCGGGGCCTACACTGCATAATCCAAGTGAAACTCATGCAATTCTACCCACTTGGTGGAAACTAGCATTATGGAAAGTAGGGAAGCTGCAGCCCAGTGACCCCCAAACCAGTCTCAAGCACTCCCAGCCCCTGCCCCTATCTGATGCTCCCCTCAAGCAGGATTGAGAGGCCCAGCAGCAGGGACTAGCTAGAAGTGGTTTCTTAAAAGATGGAAAACAAGTTTCCTGAGGGAAAAGAAGAATCAATCTTGTTTCACTTTGAAGGCTTGTTTGTTTGGCGCCTTTGGAAAAGAGAAAGAAAACAGTGGTGTTTTTGATAAAAAAAAAAAAAAAAAAAATATCCCCCAAATGAGGAAACAAATCGTAAAAAAATGAAATAAGACAGTTATGCCTTTTGACAAAAAATGTTGGCCAGCCACAGTGCCGTGCTAAGTCAGATGTGGCTCAGCACAGCTCAGCAGCAAACAAGGGCCCTCACAGACCACCACTGGCAGCAGCTGCTGAAAAATCCTGCCCTGGCTTGGAGCTCACACCCCCTCCTCCCACCCTGCTGCTTATATTAATTGCCTGCTACTTGTACAATCTCAGCAGCACCCATTTACCTACCTGTTAACGCTGCACTATCATCTGCCACACACCAGCGTCACCGAGTCTCTTCTTGCGCTGCCTCTGCACAGCCAGCACCAGGTTTGCAGAACCATCCTGACCTGTAGGAGAGACCTGAGGTGAGCCAGCGGGAAGGCATGCAGCTGTCCTGGTGCCACCATTCCTGCTGTGGAGCTCTACAGCTGCCTGTGCACCATTGCAGGAGGCCCGCTTTGTAAAACTCTGCGCACTCAGCCACACCCCAGCCTTGCCCACGAACACTGCCACCCATTTACCACTTCAGGCAGACTCCCCGCCAGCACTCCTTGCGTGCTCGCCGCCGCCTGCTGCAGCTCACCACTGCACACAAGCTGCTCACCAGCACTTACTGCCGCCGCAGGGGTGCCCACAGCCCGCCACTACGTGAGTGCAGCCGGTTTCTGTCTGTGGACAGCTTGGCAATAGCATGGTGCGTGGCACAGTCAGCATAGTGGCAACAGCAACATTAGCACTCGGGTTGTGGCTTGCAATAGAATCAAAAGTTAATAACAGCAGCAGGAGATTATGTGCAGGACAGAGGATCCTAATTGCTGTCAGGATTGTAATGTTGGTCACTCACCACGTACCGAGGATACGCAATCTTTGCATGGCACATTCTGTTATCCACATTGTTATGTTTGTCCTTTCTAGCATCACTGGATTTTCAGATAAAGTCCTTCCCTAAGGCAACTGAATATGCCTTAAATTAGAATATGATTGAAGTAGCTGTTGGTGGTGTTGCTGCAATAACAGTGTTCCTGTATGGAGCCACGAGCTGAACTCGAAGATCCATGCAGGTCCCTTCCCACTCGGGAGACGATGTGATTCTGTGATCTTTATGCCACCCCACTATGCCGAGGAGCATCCATCATGGATTAATTCCTCCTTCCCTCTGCAAATTTATTTATTAAATGCTGAACTGGCTGATTTCTTGGGCCTGCCCTTCCAAGAGACACGTGATGGTTTTTGCAGGGAGCTGCACTGGGAAGAGCAAACAGTATGCAACTAAACATTGTTGCTGGTAAAAAACAAGAGCTGTGCAACAGCCAAGTAGCCCAACAAGCTGCCTCATGCTCCCAGCCTCGCTAGGACAGAACCACGATGAATAATCAAAAAGAGTAATCTTCAATACCACATTTCAGCCCTAAACCAGCTAATCTGGTTACTATTTGTACATACAGCGTGCGTGATCCAACATAAAGCAGATGGAAGGATACCTTTCTTGGCATAACTGCCATCTATGTTCACTTGACAATTACAAGAAAATAACGTTATCTCCAGTTACCTTTGCACTTATCTATCAAATGTCCCATAGTCAAAACATCTTGTCTCACAAAATACCTTACCGGTTGCAAGTGTCAAAGCAACTTTTCTCCTTCTCTCCTTAGACAAAACACATCCTCACCTCAGTGAATTAACACTGCACAGGGTTTCTTACATGATGACAGAAACCCAGGAGCTTCAGTGCCAAATGCACGTAGCCCCACATTTGTCACCAAAGCATTCAGTGCTCTGACACTGAAAACCCAAACATTTCCCCCACTTGCTTTCAAAGAAGGATAAAACCCCACATTTCTGTGGGTTTTCCTCTTCTTCCTCACATAAAGGACAGGACCCAAGCACAGGCTGTGGGCTCACTGCCAGCTGCCCCCTTGCCTCAGCAGAAGGGGAAGAGAAAGCAAGTGGAAAACTTGGGGGGGGGGGGGGGGGGAAGAGCGGGAGATGATAAAAACCGGGAGATCCCACACCAGTTACCAGCAAAATAGACTCAGTTTGGGGAAAATCCAATGCAGAGCCAGTTAAGATGGATTTAGATAGTGAGAATAGTGAGAAACAGGCGAAACTAAACCGCCACCTTGCCCCGTGTGGAAGGGGTACCGATGAGACCCGCTCTTCTCCAGCAGCTGTGGGGGCTCTGCCATGGCAGCCCGAGGCCCTCGCGCCCTTCCTCCTCCTCAGGGCTGTTCCTCACACCTTCATGCCTCGATACTCTCCCCCATTTGGCATTTTTGCCCCTTTCTTCAATCCGTTTCTACAGAGGTACCACGAGATCCTGTGGAGAGAGAGGCGTGAGGGCAGTGCCAGAACATCCCGGAGCCTTCTGGAACCTTCCAAAGCTTTTCCCGCCTTTTTCTCACAGAGCCCCCTCAGCATCGCCACCAGCCCCAGGTGGGGGGGGGGGGGGGGTGCTCCCCACCTTCTCCCCACATCCCAAGGACCCAAAATCATTCGATCTCTGTGCTCAAGGAGCCATCACCAGCTTCCCCATGGGGTTCTCCTCAGGCTGGCGGTCCTTCGCCTCTGCCCCGGCTCTGTGACGGGCAGCATTTTGTCCTCCCCTTCAAAGCCGGCGCAGAGGTGGGGCTGAGAGGGATCGCCTGTGGGAAGCGACCCCGTACGCCCACCGCACCGCTCGCACCACCTCCACCCAAGTTTCCAGAAATGACAGTAATTAAGTTGTAAATGCAGCGCTTGCCCCCCCCCTCCCCATATGTTTTCACTTCAGCCATACAGCAAAAATATTTCCTGGCATCTGTCTTCAATCGAGGGCAGGGAGGGAGGTAAGCTGGTGGAGAGGAGAGACCCGTCGAAGGGTCTCATGCTCTTTGAGCCCCTTTGGGAGAAAAGAAAAAGGAAACACAAAGACGCCTTTGATCAATTTTTCATTACCACGATGCTACGAACAGCCATGGTGAAAGCAGGCAGTGAGCGTGAGCCCCGTTATCTCAGGTCTGGCTGACAAAGTCTGTGCATCCAGCGTGGCCCGCACGCGGCAGCCCCAGCGCCAAGCTACAGCCTGCCTTGCCACATCCACACGCGGCTTTCCAGGCTCTGAAAACCTTCTCCCCACCGACAGCCGCCTGCGTTAGGTCCCTGCAGCCAGCCTGCGGCATCGCTGGCAGCAGCGGGTGGGAGGTGATGCTGTCTTGGCTTTACTCATGCTTCCTTGCAAAGAGCTCGCCTCTCTCCCAGGGATCTCGCTTCACTTCTGGATGCTGAGAAAAATGTCCTCATCTTCACTTGCGTGTTTCCTTGCCTGAAAACAAAGAAGAATCCTCCCCCAGGATTAGCAGAGCAGATACCAGTGCAAAAGCCAAAAGAGGAACAGTAACACGCTAGCAAACTCACCGCTGGCCTCAGCGCAACACTCCTGCCTGGGAAAGCACAGAGGCACCACATCCCCATCACTGTGTACTCATGCAAACCACAGAAAGCAGGAGCAGGAGACAACAGTTGCGAGCAAAAAAAATCAGAGACCACAGCAAGGTGGAGATCAGGATCCACACCTGCTGCATGCTGGGGAGCACACAGAGCTAGCTAGGTTCAGAAGCCACGTCCTGGCCAGAAGATGAACAGCTCCTCTTTGCTGGCAAGTGCTCATGCCATCACGTTCCTGTGCACAGCTGGCCTGTACCATGTGAGCAACATAAAATGGTGCGGCGAAATATCACCCGTAAGCAGCTCTTGCTCTTACAAGGTAATTTCACCTCACCCCGGTTCTCCACATGCACACAGAGAGCTTATTATCCTCTCTTTCCATCTGCAGGACAGGAGGTTTTCTCTTCAATATTATAACCCTTCCAGCAGATCCACTTGTACGTTTTTTCATATCCTTGCTGGGACATATAAAAAAAAGCTTCTCAGTGCAAAGCTGTTTTCCATGGCACACCCTCCAGGCTGCCCTGCTCCTTCCCACAAGTTCCAGCCTTTCTCCCCAACCAACCTCGTACCAAAAACTAGTGTTTACTTACACTTGAAACACGTTCCTGCTGTGTTGCGGCCCCTTTGTTAACTTACAAAGGCCTCGTGAAAAGTGCCTGCCATTTCCAGAGGGAAAGCCAAGCAATTAATGACTATCAGAGCCCAGCTAATCGTTCTGCATGCATTACCTTTGCACAGAAGCCAGCGAAGCAATAAAATCACCAGGGCCAGCGTGAACTGCTGCATCGCCCAAATGGAATCACCTGCTGCTATGGTATTTCCATAAAACCCCATC
The DNA here is from genome assembly GCF_011077185.1 of Oxyura jamaicensis. Lineage (NCBI taxonomy): Eukaryota > Metazoa > Chordata > Aves > Anseriformes > Anatidae > Oxyura > Oxyura jamaicensis. Next base: position 3,512,977 of record NC_048898.1, read on the forward strand.
CCCTCTTCCTCCGGGCCACTCCACCCCCACATTTCTTTTCCTGCACTGTGGACTTAAAGGGCAAAACCTTTCGCAGAGTTTTCATCGTGTCACAGAAAACATCAGAATATCTCACTGGGCACCTGCTGACATTCTTCACCTCAATAACCTGCAGAAACCCCAAAGATTTACACCCTAGAAACACTAGAGCATGCATCATGCTTAAAGAACAGGGAGATATATCCACATCCAACGCTCAGAGCTGTCTTACATGAGTCTACGCAGAAAACCCTGACTTTGCAACACACCCCCTCTACTCTCCAGGTTACTCTCGGTCCCCAGACCCACAATAGGAGAAGCTGAGCCCCATCTTTCCACACAAGTGCAGCTCCTCAGTGTGCACAACCCCGCGCGACCGGGAAGGTCAAGCCTGCTGCCGCGCTCCCAGGTGGTCCCAATTAATCCCACGGAGTTCGAGCACAGCACGTAATCGGGAGCTCGCCCGCGCAGTCAGCAACTGGGAGCCCCAGACACGCTGTATTTATCTGTAAATCAAAGTGAAGCTAAGCAGCTCCCCGGCCCTGACAGCATTGGTGTGTCTCCCAGAACGTATTACAAATGATTTTTATGACATGCTATGTGTCTTTCCACGTTGGACAGCGTTTACTCAAAAGTTTCTTCCAAAAAAAAATGCCAGGGGCTGTCCACTGGGACCAGAATAAATTCAAGAGGATATGCCGTCCTTTTTTACTTTTTATCCATCAATAGCCATTGTGCTGTTTAAAGAACTTAGAAGAGTTGTGTTAGTGGAAAAGCTTTTCAACGCTTTGATTCCCTCCTCCCCCCTCCTTCTTCTTTCTCTGCAAAATGCCACTTGCGATTCCCCCTTTTTTTTTTTTTTTTTCTGGGTGGTTATGCTAAGAACTTCTGCCCAAAGGCTTCTGGATGAATTCTGCCCTCAGATACGCACATTCAACTGCCGGTGAAATTTGTGGCTTCTTTGCGTGCAAGTTGCAGGAAGGAATTTGGCTCAGCCAGCAGCATTTTCCGAGCGGCCGCAGAGTGCATGCACACCAATTGTTTGGCCCCATGCTTCAGACGCCATGGCCCAGGGGCAGCCAAATTCCCAGACCCCCACGAGCTGCATACCAAAACCTTCATGGTGATGAGCTGTGAGGAAGCATTCCTCAGCACTGGAGGAGGGTGCAGCACGCCCGCCTGGTGTGCCAGCTCAGAGGCTGGCCGCTGGGCTCTCCTCTCCAGGGCCTCGCCTCCTTCTTGGCCACAACAGGGCTCAGCTGCCTGAAGGAATCCTCAGGTAGGGTCATCACGGAGGAAAGCTGGCATTGTGCATTAAAATTGTGCATCATCCACACACCAAGGGTCCCCCTGGGGTTCTGGTGCATTACTGAGTGGTTCAGCTCATGTAGGACCCCGCTTGTTCTCCACTGACTGCAGAGGGAGACAGATGTAGGTAACATGGATGCCCTGCAGTCCCTTCTGCCTTTCCCAAACCTCACTCACTGTAACTTGTGCCAGATTCACCCACTTCTAGTGCCCCCTCCTTCATTTTCAACCCTTGAGCCTTCCCGATATATCCCATCTCCTGCAAAGAGCGGAGTCAGGCTGCCTGGGCTGTGGATCTCTCCTGGGGAGGTGGGGTGGAACTACCTGTAAAGACTCCTGGATCCTTTGGACAGTACAAGCAAGTCTCAGAAGGGCTTTTTTCAGGACTGCAGCAAAACTCAGATGACACAGACGACACTGTGCGCAAAAGTCAGACCAAGACCAAGCTCAGACCTCTCCCACAGCTTCCGAATATTTGGTGTTTTATGTAGGCATATATATACATTTAAGGGTGCTTGTGTACATGTATACACGTGCCTGCAATAAAATTAACACCCCTCAGCCATTCTCGATTCTGGTAAAAAAGAGCTGTGATGAACGCTGGCTCTGTGTTTTGGGACCCTGGTGTGACCAAGCTGCTGTAGAAGAAAACCTGCTTTGAGAAAGCCTGGTTCTTTCATGTATGCACACACTCTCCTTGAGGGAATCTGCCACTATGAGGAAGTCAGGCCAGAGGAAGCAGCGCTGTGCACGGCTGGTCCCCACGTTATTTCGGTTAGTGGCAGGGCGGTAACAAATTCCAAGATGGGTGGAGAGCGGAAGAACGAAGCCCAACATCGATCTCTTTTGTTCATTCAGCTAACAGATGAATCTCCAATTGTCCACACACTGTTCTTCAATAAAAGCAAATGCTTAGCGTGCCCACCACATTTGCAGCCCAAAGGCCTTTCTAGTATTTGTGTCTGTCTTCGTTCCAGTCCTAACACCCTCTCCTCCATGCTGAGGCACACAGGGAGAAAACAGCATCCCTGACCCAAGACCCAGTCCACAACCTTTTCAAAGCAGGTTATTCCCTCTCCCAGATTTTGGGAGCCAACCTAAATGTGTGCCAAACGGGGCTGTTTGTAGAAATCTCCCACGTTAGCTGTTGAACTGAAGGCTTTTCAAGTCTACAGGTCTGTTTGTCAACAGGATTGCTTAACGTCTCTCTGGAGCAGCACCTTCTTCCAGAAGCACATAGCCATCTCCTGAGAGAGTTACATAAAGGCTGTCACCTTCCTCAGTCATCCGGCTGACTTTTTTTGGCCCTTATCCTGCAGTTCATGTTTTGCAACAGCCCCCCTGACATCTGTGAAGCTGGTCACTGAGTAAACACTCCATGCCATCAACAAAAGCACCGGGAGGTGACTTTGTAGGAATGCACGTGGCTTATGGATCTGTTGGCGTAGTGCAGGAAAGATTGCTAACCTTCCAAAGTCTCCACACCTCCATAAACCTGAGGGTTTTTTTGGACTGAACCTGCTGTCTTGCATCCAAGTTGTCCCAGCGGAGCTGAACCAAAAAAAGCCCAATAAACTGCTCAACTAAGAGAACAAAAATAATTACCCCCAAAGGAAGAACCTCTCCAGAGTCTTGGCTAAATAACACAATGATAAAACGGAGTAAAACTGGTCTCAGTCTCTTTTGACTCCAGAGACCTGGATGGATGTTGTTGCCATCACTTTGAACTGAAGGACACAGGCCTCATTTATTCTTCCTTCTTCATTCCCTGCCATAAAAGCCAGGAAATGTAGTAATATGGCATTTCCAGTGCCATTTCGTTCACTTTGTGCCTGAATTATTTTTATTTCCCAAGGCAGATGAAGAAGTGTGAGACAAGCGGCTGTCCTTAATTCCAAATTTCCTGCCATTGACCAGTTTAAGCCATAGATCTAATGTTGTTAGGACAATATTTTCTTCCATACATGTCTTGCTGGTGATGTTAACTACTTACTGTTTATTTCCTACAGCAGCTGGGAACACGGAAACATGTACTGAAAGGGCTGAGTCACCTCCCCGTTGTCTAATGTTAGCATCACAGCCTGGACGCAGCTTGGTTAGGATGTTCTGGCCTCCAAAACCAGGAGCCCCTGTAAGGTTGGAGCACGGACCTCCAAAAAAAAAGAGAAGCAAGTAGCGAGAAGCAGCGCCAAATGGGGAAACGCCAGGCAAACGGTGAGCAGGGACCGACGGGCGGTCAGACCTTAATCCCACTAAATGGAAAGCAGATAGCCCTGATGGGAGGGGAACTCCTGCTACTCTCATCTCGTCATCTGAACAGCGAGGATTGCAGCTCTTTGTGGACAAGCAGGGCTTGCAAGGAACTGGGGGGAGCCACTGCCTTTATCTTCTCTCCAGTTTGCACTGCCAGCTGGAGGCGAGCCCCCAGCAGCAGCCCCCGGCACCAGCCTGGGGACCCCCCGTGGATTCAGTTTGGGTTAATAACATCCGTGTTCCCTGGGAGCCAGGGATTTGTTGTGGAAACGCTGCCAGAAGGGCCTAGCTTTGGCTCCTCTTCCCAAACACTTGCGGAAAGGCTGCAAAGTGTCCACCGGGACCCCGAGCTGAGGGGAAGATAAAGGCGAGCAGGGAGAGATGTCCATCAAGGCTGCGGCTCCTGCCAGAGATGCGGTGCAGCATCATCCCCTGGCACTCGGACAGGTGGAGCATCCTTCCTTCCCTCCACAAACCTCCTTCCCAAAATCTTCCTCCAGAAAAAGATACAAGGAGCCCATAGGCACCAGGGAGACAGCTCAGAGGGCATTTCACTGCCCTCTCCACCTTTGCACCCCTCCATCAGCAAGGAAGGTGCCATTTGGGACTGCCAGTCACCAGCTGGGAGATAAGCAGGGGTGTAAGAAAAAATAATTACCCTTCTATTTTTTTAGGGAAATACAGCAAAACAAGGATAGGGGATATGAAACTGCCGGCAGGAAACCAAGTCTTAGCGAAGTGAGGTGTAATGAACAGAAAACACCAGTCCATAGGACTCTCCACAGGGGATGGTCACAGCCCTAATGGAGCCATCAGAAAAATATTGTTTTCCTTGCAGTAACACCTCAAGCCCAATTTACTACAAAGAGGGGAGAGCGGTAAAAGAGTGGGAAGTCTCTTCATCCAGTGCTGCTTCCCAGGGACCGCATGAGGCCAGTTCAATTTGCACCTTTTATCACCCCCGCCTGTGTCTCACTGCTTCGCAGGAGCCCTCTCCCCAAGGCAATAAAACCAAAATTACTGCAGAAAGCAGGCCATGGAAATAGCTCACCTGGAATCCAAGGGAGCTTTGCTGGAGCAAGGGCTGCCAAAAGACACCACTGGACCCCTCTGGCACCAGCAGATCCTGGTCTCAGTAACATCCTTCACACCGCACCAGGTGCCTGTTCCCTGCACCAAAGCACCATGAGCTGAGCTCCTCACTTCTGTGGGTGCCAAATTACATTCTGCTCTTTCCCCAGCCCCCCCATCCCAGTCTCCCCTCTTTAAGGAGACTCTATAACTTTTTCCTTCATTTTTCTTCTCCGTTTCTGGGAAACGAGGGTCTAAACAGCTGCCTGCTTCTCTCCTGCTGCAGCACTGCAGAGGATGAGTTGACCTGCCGAGCACCCCCTCCCTGACCCAGCGCTCCCCTCTCTCAGCTTTGTTTTCAGGCAAAATTAGGCTGAGTTTCAAGCAAACCTGGGCTGAGCTTCAAGCGAGCCTGAGCCAACTCCTAATTTATGCCGTCAGCGTATTGTTCAGGGTCAAAGCCATAAGACACATGGAGGCTTCGCTTCATTTTCCCTCCAGCCTGAGAGCCCATCAGAGACACCCTGGCTGCGTTTCACTGCTGGCAGTCACCCGGACCATGGCACAGAGCAGGGCTCAGCTGGGAGCCGAAGGAGGCAGGTCTCAGGGGCCGGGCTGAGCAAAGGGTTAATGCAAAGTGCCCCAAGTCCAGCCCGGGCAGTTATTTCAGGGTCGTGCTCCCAAGCGATAAATTCTCAAAAAAACAAATCTCACTGCAGGAGAAGATGCAGTTTCTCTTAATTATGCAGAGATGCACCTTAGCAAGTAACCCTTTGCCTGCAAGGGGGCTGCGCCTGAGGGTAGGGCTCAACTAGGAAAACATTTCTTCATTTGAATACCCACAGACTTCAGCTGTACTTTGTGGTGCTGGGGGGTTATCATATACATTTGTCAGTGCACAAACTGCTGATGGCATTTAGCTTTGCCCCTTTCTCTCTACACCCAGCCGCACCTGAAATACTGCATCTCTCTCTGTCACTCTTTTCAGGACATGCAACAGGCACACAAGAGCCAGAAAAGCCACAGAGCCATTTCCACACCAAGGTAGGCACCAAGGGCCAGGGGTGTGCAGCCGGAGCCTCCCACAGCTCCCCAAATGCTGGCCAAGACCCCTCACACCATCACACTGCTGCCAGAAAAGTGGTGAGCAGAGCACAAAACGGAGCAGGAAAAGGAATCTTGCCTCCTAATAGACCTGCCAGGTGAAGTGGAGAACAGCAAGGCAGGCTTTCTCCTTTGGAGACCTGTACACCAGTCCTGTAAAAGTCACGGGAGAAAGGTTTTGGCAGATTAGGGTTTTGTCTGTACTGCAAAACCAAAAACCACTCTGAATTAACAAGGGGATCTGTAAATCAAACCAGCATTGGGGTGCTGAGGTGGGAAGACCCCAAGTTCCTGCTCGCTTTGCCAGCGGAACGGATGGAAAAGTTGACCAGAGCATGTACTTCATGCAAAACTCCCACGTGCAAAGTGCGAATGAGCCGCAACTTCACAGCAACAGCACAAAGGAGGCAAACCATGGTCTGCCATGGAGCATCTGCATCTCCTCCTACAGCGAATGCTGACCTCAAAGAGGCCACCAAGATGACTGCACGGAGGCCAGCAAGGCCACAAGCTGGAGCACAGCTCCTCACCTCTGCAAATTTTGCTCTCCCCGATGGGAAAGTTTAGTCTTGCTGGAAGCCTGCATTTATCTTGTGGCTGAAGGAATTGCTCTGAACTGGAGACCAGTAAGTTAAACAATCTCCCCAGCTTGTCTTTGTGCTGCAAACATGTTACACAGTGCTTCAATAGTTTGGGCAATAGTGGGGCTGTGTGTCATGTATTATTTCTGGCCATCTGGAACAAGCATTAACCACAAATAAGCAAATTTGCTTGTTCTTTACTGCAAAGAAAGAAGAGCTTTGCCAGAGCGGTGCTCATTTCCACTGATGACAGATGTTTCGGGCATGCTTGGGTACCGACGTGCATGCAAACCAGAAATCGCCCTCCTCCGCCCTGAGGACCCGCCAAGTTTTACAGGCTGAGATTCAGAAAAATTACGAAGGGGGGGAGGGGGTGGAATCTGCTTTTTAAGTTGACTCCGGTTTACTTTTTTCCTGGCTTTTTGGCCCAGACTCCCTGCGGAGTGAAACTCACCCAGTGGCTCCATCTCCTCACCCTGCCAATTCTTGCAGCCCCGGGCAGCTTGCAGGCGACGAGCAGCGAGTTGCCCAGGGCGGCCGTATGCTCGGGGCCGGAGGGGCACAGAGCAGCACGTCTGAACTGGTGCCTGGAAAAGTCCCCAAACCAGGGATTACACGCTTCCTAAAGAGCCAGCCCGTACCCGCCCGCACGCTTTCTCCCCTGCCTGTCATACACACGTGCGCAGGCGGCTGCTCGCTTACTTTCAACCTCCCACATGAGCCAGAGGGACAAAATGGAATCAATAAATAACCGCTGTTAGCTCCTGCACTTCCCAAGCGGCGCGTGGGGATTTGAATCCATGTAACTTCCATTAACCTCATTTAGAGTCAAAAACACAACACCCTGGCCGCTGCTCCGCGAGCGTCGAGGCTTTGCTGCAAGCCACCGGTGCTGCCAAGCCCTCGCTCTTTCTTTGCCCGGATCCAGGATTTTTATTTATTTATTTATCAAGATGGGCAGCTGCTCTCCTTAAGCTCCAATTTCCCTGCTTCCAATGACCAGCGTTATTCAGAGGGGGGTCCAGGACCTCCATCCCTGGGTGCCTGGGACTTCGGCAGCAGGCTGTCGGAGCACTCTGCACTTGGCTGCTAACCCGCCCACGTTCCCATTTCCAGGCAGTCCCGTTTCTTGCAGATGTTGCCCTGAAAATACACGTGCCAACGCTCCCTACTACCCAAGCAGCAGCAGGGAGGTGTGTCCTGGCCCAGTTTGCAATCGAGATAACACTGCTGCATCCCAGCACTACAGGCACTTGTCACTCATTCGGTAAAGCACCAGGGAGAAGAACACGAGGGCTCACTGCACGAATTACTGCAGCCTGGATAATACAGAAGGAACAAGAAAAAAAACACACATTTATAATTTTTCCAGCCCTGCTCGGCAGCCAATGTAATTAGCAAGGGAAACCAATTGCAATCTTCCTTGCCTTCGCTCTGTGATGAGCTGAGCAGCTCTCAGAATCGCAGCACAACAGCACGTTGCTGCTTGATCACACCCTGATCTGCCCAGACCTTTGGCCGTGCATTTTTAGAGGCTGTTCAGAAGTACGAGGAGACAAGGCAATTGTCCTCCTGCTTAGGAAATCCTTTTCGAGAAACCCAATTTATAATCGGAGCTCGGAGTAAAAGAAAGCATCCTTCCACAGGAAAGGGCCTTCAAAGTGCTCGGGGACAACTCTGGAGGCAGGTGAATTGTTCTGGGTTTTTCCTGTGTACTAGCTTTCCCTTTTTGTCTACCGGAACGAAGACAAAAAAAGATGTTTTTAATGACAAAACAAAAACATTTTTGAAATTAAAAACAGAAGAGAAAGGAACACATTTCATACGTTTCAATCTCATGCAACTGAAAACCCCACTTTAGATAAAGACCCTTCCATACACGCTTGCTTTCTAGGGGGGAGCCTATTTTGAACACTCGCATCAAAATGCTTTTAAACAAATGCCTTTTGTTTAAAGAAATTCAGCTGCATCTTGAGCAGCTCAGCACACGTAAAGCCAAGCGTTCATCCTGTTGGCAGAGACATTTCGCCAGCAGAACATTTGCAAGGGTTTCTTGCACAGAGACCAGAGCTGGGCTCTTCAACCTCGGCATCACCAGCACAGGTGATGGATCCGTGAACCAAATCCACGGAGACAGCGTGGTGAAAAATAGCTGAAAAATAACACAAGAGACTGGTTTTGCTCAGTGAACAACTTGCCTACTGCTACGTTTAAGCAAAGCCTTCTTTCAGGTCACGCCTGGAGACAAGTGAGCAAGCCCCAAAAGCTGTATTTACACACGGAGAGGCCCTTCACACACCTGGTCCTAACAACCAAGTCCATCCAAGCAGCACAGAGCCACTTGCACAGGAAAATGTGTGCCTCCGCACACAGCTGCGGAGCAGTGGAGTTTATGAAACCTCGTTTACTACATCCTCAACCATCTGGCTTGGGCGCTCCGGTGTCTGATACGAGCCATGCTCATGCACGGCCTTTCCCTCAAACAGAACACGGAAGGATCTTTTTTAACCTTTTTGCAAGGCCATCTATTTTCACAATCCCCCCAGAAATTAAAGCCTTGGGGCTTTCTTTCTCCCTCCCTGCCCTTTGCTCAGGATGAAGCCGGCCAGCTGGGAGGACCCACGGGAGGCACCACAGACCGCTCCCCATGGCACAGAACCACAGGTGAGCTCTGCCCCAAGCTGTGCACCAGCGTCCCCGTGCACCTCTCGCCCTCAGCCTCCCCCAGCATAGTGCGGGATCTGCCACCCTAAAAATAGGCGCCCGGCCGACAGCTGATCCCCACACAAAAGACCCTCCGTATCCCAGGAATTTCACATGGCTGACAGACCGGGGAGCAGCGCTGCTTTGTGCTCCTGGCCCCAGTACTGCCGTCAGCCTGTCTGTCTGTCCATCCCTCAGCATCCTGAGCTCGCGGCAAGCCCGAGCAGCCCCCGCGGATGCCTACCCCAGCCCTTCCCTACACCCTGCTGCGAAGAAAGCCAGCACTGATTTGCACTGACAGATGCAAACCTGGGATTTTCTTATACTTCGAGGCAGGGCTTATTTTCCTTCAGCCTGAATCTTTTATTTCTGCCCCATTTTCCCCAGGTTCCTGCAAGCTCTTGTGGCAGCGCTTTGCAACATCCACACAAGCGGCTTTGGACACGCACACGATGGGAGCTGAAGCCTGCCCAGCCCCAGCAGCTGCTGCTGGGGAAGTTATCAGCAAAGCGCTGCCGCGAGTAACGCTGTGAAAGTTACGGTGTTTTTTGAAAACAGCAATGGCAATAAATAAATAAACAAACATCATTGCAACAGCCTGTCCCGAGCACGTCCCTGTTAGCCCGGAGGTTTTGCTCCCACCCGGAGAGGGGATGGGAAAAGGGGTGCAAGGGGAGCACGTGGGGACAGCAGCATTGCCCCAGTGAAACATATGGGACACCGCAACGGCTGCACTTATCCCGGTGCGAGATGGGCACCATGAGCAGGGCAGCACACAGCAGGTGTCCCTGTAAATTGCCAGGGAAGGAGCCAGGACAAGCAGAGCTCCTTTATAGGATGCCCACAGTCCCGAATGGGCAGCCAAGGCAGGAGCTGGCGGCTCCAGGCTCTGCCTGAGGCTTAGCAGACATCAGGGCCATGCAAGTACCACCTGCTTAGGCCAGTCAGGGCCACAAAGCAAGCCCGGTGCGGATGGACAGAGGGCCATGGGAGCCTGCTGAATGCCTGGGCTCATCCTTCTGTTACCCACACGCCCTCCAGCCCTGCTCAGCGCAGCTCCCGGCTGCATTTCCCCGCTCGTGCCAGCCAGTGGCACCGGGAAGGTGCGGGGCTGCTGACACCAAAGCCCTTTGTTGTCTATTTATACCCTGCCCGCCGCAAGCAGCTCGCCAGCGCCTGTCCCTCCTGTCTTGTCTCTCCTTGCTTTGCAATCTGGCTCCTGGCAGCCCCCCGTCAAAATGTGGGGAGTTGCTCCCACTTAATCCTTTTTGAACCAAACATCATTAGGCACCCGACTGCGCTGCCTGGTTAAAAGGCAGGGGTGGGCTCCTTATCAAAGGCACAAAGACGCCTGGTGACCCCGAATCCCAACTGCTGCCTCCACTTTGGACCTGGCGTGCTGAAGATCACACCTCCTGCTGCACAGGTGGGTACTGCAGGCAGGGCTCTGAACGAGGCTCACTACAACAGCTCTCAGGGTTCCCACCTCCATGAGCCCCGTAAAGGAACATCCCTATCATTGTCCTTTTTTCACAGAAGGGAAAACAGAGGCACAGAGAGCTCAGATGACTGCCCGCACATGTACAACAGTGCTCAATGATACCAAAGCCTTTGAGCTCATAAGACACCAGGGGCTGGCCCACGGAAGGACACAGCCATGGTGCAGGTAACATCCGCCTCCCTTCACACCCCTCCTTGTCCGTGTCAAAGATTTATCCCCTTCACATCCGCAGGGAGTTCCGAAACCTACATTCTCCAACCACAAGACCAATATTTGGATGAGACCAAACGCCCAAGGAAGGGTGCGACACCCTGGCAGGGACACTCTGGGCACCCTGCTGGGGACAAACCCTCTGCTGACCCCACAACCCGGTTCCTCCCCCCTCCAGGGACCAGGGCAGCAGACAGGCACCCAGAGGGACTGACGGGCAGGGTTTATTTATGAGCAGCGCATGTCTCCACAGCCCAGGGAGCCCCCACCTGTCTCTGGAGCTACTCGCAAAGCCGTGAGGCCAGAAAGCATCAGCTGGGGGAGCTGGTCATGTTGCAGAGCCACTGGTGGGACAGGGCAGGAGGAAGAGGAGGAGGAGGAGGGCCACGGCAGGTGATGGGGCTGCTGCAGCACAGAGCGGGTGTCCCTCCTGATGCATTTTGTGGAGGGATTGCACTTGGGAAGGCGAAGGGCAGGGGACAACAAGCAAGGACCCGGACGGCAGAGACCCACACACAGAGCTCACCTCAGAGCCAGGGGAGCTCTCAAGGCTCTGCTCACCACCAGAAAGCAGAAGCACGAAGCAATACGGCCCCGAACTCTCCACCCTGAAACACAGCTGAGTTTTCCACCATGTGCAAGAGCTCCTTACTCAGCCAAGGCCACATCCACCCCAAGGGATGCCAGGAGGAGCCTGGTGACAGCAAACTCCAGCCGCTGTGACCGATTTCCAAAGCATTTCCCATTTGCTTTCCTGAAACCCCTTTGCTTTGTGCTGGAAGGATTTGGGGAAGCCTCAGAGTTTTTTGGTTTTTTTTTTTTTTTTTTTTTTTGTGCCCAGGGGCTGAAGCTGCAGTTCAAACAGCTTTCAAATGAACGTAGCATTGGTGAAGCTTTGAGCATCACATTGTTTCCCAAAACACCGCTCCCCAGGCCCCAGAGGACTCACGGGTATGAAGGACGCAAGTGCAGTTTTCTGCTTTCAGCAAACAGATTGCTCAGTGGCACCGAGATCTAAAGAATTCACCGTAAAATGCAATCCTTGTGCTATTTGTGCTATTCTCTTTTTAACTTCTTCCCTGGAATTTGGGGGCTTGTTCTCCCTGGGAGGCTGGTTTGGGCAGAAGCTTGGAAAGTTTCAGCTCTTCTCAGCAGCCCAGTTTGCCCTAAATGCTGGGCTCACCCAGCTCCCTGAAGGATGCCCCACCACTGGGCTCCATCTCCCTCCTCTGGGCTTGTTTGGGGGCAAAACCTAAGTCCTGTCCTCCCAGCAGACCTGGGCCCATCGGCTGTCCTGCCAACGTGCTTTTCCCCAGCTAGAAGAGAAGTGACAGCTCTCCTCCTGCCTGAACAGCCACGTGGAAGCTTGGTGACAGGATCAGTGCCTCCAGCCCTTGGCTTCCACCTAGACCTTGAAACACTCGTGTGCCTTGGGGAAAAAACTCTGGTGTGCACAAAAAAACTGTTGCTCTGTAAAGTTTCCAAACACTTTAAGTGCACAAGAATAGAAAATCCCTAAAAAAGGCCATTAAAAATTAACCACAAGCATTAACAATGTCTCCTGTGAGGCAGGGGAGGCCTGAAGTCACACAACTTCTTCAGGAGCATCACTGGAGAGGGGCTTGCCATGAACAAATGCTGCAGCTCCCCGGGCCTCCCCCTTGTCCCCCTTCCTCCTGCATCCCAGCTCCTGGTCCTCAGGAACAGGCTGGAAACGCAGCCCCAGCTCCGAAAAGCTGCTGCCATCTCCTGGAAAGAGGATCCTTCCCTGGAGAGAGGCGAGAGCGCGCCGGGGCCGCGAGCCAGAGGGGAGCTGCGGCCACCAGCACCTGCTGCTCTGGGCTGGCCTAACCCTTCCCCGTGAAGTCACACACCCCCAGCCGACCGAGGGTGACATCAGAAAACGGGATGAGGGGCTTGTGCTGGAGGGAGCAGTCAGGGCCACCCGTGGGACCACGCTGGATCTCAGCACAGGCTGTCCACGGGCACGCTTTTCCCCTTTAACCTAATCAGCACTGGCGATGCTACAGCACCAGGGACTGCTTTGTCCCCCTCCTGATTGCAAAACCAGCATCTTTGCTGCAAGGAAATGGTGCAGGACGGCTTCCCCCAGCCCAGCACCGAGACACCGGGACCCTCTCACCATCAGGATGCTGGAAAGGGGAAAAAAACATAACACTGCAACCCCCCAGCTTCCCTTTCACCTGCAGCACCCCGTGGCTACCACTCAGCTGGCCGAAACACAACCTGCTGCTTCTGCAGGCCTGCACAGAGGTTTCCTGCAGCCCCAGGAGCCTCTCTCTGGCACCAATGCACGTTTCCATAAGCATACACGTCAAACAATGCTGAGGTTTCTTTACCCCCCCCCCCTCCCCCAAATAAATAAATAAATGCAGTCTCAGCCATCCCTCCCTGCTGCCGTGAGGCTGAGGGGCTCAAATTGCCTTCCCCAAAGGATGGTGCCCGTGAAGGCACAGCTGATGGGCTGTGCCAGGGCTGTAAGCCGGCCCATGTGAGCGCCACTGCAGTATTTATATCCCTTTAGTATGCTTTAAACCCTTGTGGGGAAACAGGTGGAGAGCTGCCTGCAAAGCAGCAGCCTGCAATTCACAGCGGCGATGCGCCACGTGGCTGCAGAGAGGCAGCATGTGCTGACACAGGTTTGGGGGCACACCTTACCTCGTGTCTCAGCTTCCAGCCACAGGGGGTGGGCTGGGGGCACCCACAAGTCCTCCCTAGGGAGGAGGGGAAGTCTCCTTCAGAGAAAAGCCCTTCCAGACACAGAGCAGGCTCTTCCTACCTGTGGTGCCCTGAAAACTCCCCATCTTCCTCCTTAGTCACTTTGCGCCTCCCCTTGGGGGATCCCTAAAGAAATCTCCTTTAACATCCTGGAGCCACAGCACCCCCAGCCAACCCAAAGACCAAAAAGCCCCCCAGCACAGTTCCCAGGGGTGGTGCTTTATCCCCTCCGGCTGGTTTATTGCCTCCACCCCTTGCTCCTCCTTCAAGCAGGTGCTGACGTTTACCAGGATCAGCAGCGAAACAGCCCGGTGCCCTGCTCTTGGAGGTGCTGCAGTGGCACCGAGCGGCACCTTGCCAGCGCACATCACCTCAGGACGTGCCTGGGTTTCCTGGAAAGGAGGGGAGAAGCCCTGGGTTAAGTGATAAAACATTCACTAGTGCCCCGCTGCTAGAAAACAACATTTAGCTTTGAAACCCATCTCTCGCGGGTGGTGCCCTTCCCATTAGCCCTTCCCGTGCAGTGCCTTCGGCCTCCCTTTCCCCCCGTGCAGGGGAGGAAGAGGCAGTCGGCGTCAGGCTGCAGCCCCTGCAGCCCAACACTTCATAAATCTCCCTTTGGGAAGCCGGGGCAGCCCCGCTCTCACCCCAGGAAGAAAGCAGGGATTGTTCAGCGCCGGGCTCGCGCTGTGCCAAAACACGAGCGCTGTGCTGGGGAGTGGCGGGTGCGATGGCAGGGTGGCTCGGGCTGGGAGAAGACCCCCGGTGTCCCCCCCATCAGGCTCTGGGGAAGAACACTTCCAATTTTTAGGTTATCTTCCAAAGCAATGATGTGCTGTGTAGCAGGGAAATGGAAACACATGAGTCAAGTCTGCCTCAACCCCTCTCCCTACCCATGCAGGTAGCTGAGATGGGTTAAGGGATGTGCCCAAGGACTTGTGGGGTCTCGGTGGCGGAGATGAACCCTGAGCCAGTACGTCTCAGGCTGGAAGCCTTGTGCTTTAACCAGACCACCCCGCTTTGCCCCTCGGACCAGCTTCATGCAGCTTTTCTCAGTTTAACCTCACCCAAACATCCTTGACTTCAACACAAAGCCGTGGGCACCTTTCACCGCCTACAGCCCGGGTTACAGATCTATAAACCATCTGGCCCAGCCAGGGGAGACCCCGTCCTAAATGTCACTGCCCCGGGAAGACGCTTCCTCTCCCTCCGCACGGCTCCCGCAAAGGTCGGGGAGCCGGAGGGAAATTTATGGCCTTCCCCTCCTAAAGGACTTCTCCAGATGGGTCTCCAGCGCCGCGAATTTTTTTCCAGGTGAAGGAAGAAAGGAGGAGGAAGGAGCAGAGCGAGGGCACGACTGCAGGTCACATTTTTCTGCTCCCAGCAAACCCATCGAGCGGAGGGGCTGCTCCTCCAGCCCCCGGGGGCACCTCCCCAAGGCCACCCGGCACCCGTGGCGGTGCTCGGAGGCCACCAGCGGCACAAGTGCAGCTGCCCCACGTCCGGAGGGACGCCCCGACCGGCGAAATTGATGGGGCTGGGGGAAGTCCACCAGGCCGCACGCTGGCCCCGCAGATTGATGGCCCCGGCGACGAGCCGCGCACAATGGCCAAGTTCAGGCTGCGGCGGCCGGGAGCTGAAAGGCGACGGCCATAAATAAGCCGGGGGAAAAGAGGGGAGGCAGAAGGCTGGCAGGGAGGGATAAATAAATGCGCGCCCCGCGGCGGGGGGGTGCGGGGAGAGGTGGTGCTGCTGAGGGGGGACTGGTTTGGGGTGATGCTCCTGGTTCAGAAACCCTGAGGTCTTCCCACACAGCCTGTCACCCAGTGATGAAGGGGCCACATCACACATCCTCCCCCAAAACGTGCCGGCGGTCAGTACGGGGGGTATTAGGGTTATAATTACACCATTACCAGCACCGTCTGATGCTTCCCCCAAAGACCTTTAAATCCCAGCAGGTTTCTCCACCACCAGCCAACCCTCACCACCTTCCTCAGCCTAGAACACCGACCTTGGGCTCTCTCTCCTCGTCCAGCCATCGGCCACCGACCAACAGGGGACAGGGGGGGGGAGCAGAGCGCACAGAGCTGGACATTTCCCACATTGTCCCCATCTGCTTCCTTCGCGCCGCTCGCTGTTCCCCGCGCTAAATAAGCCCTTTGCGTTTTGTTGTGGTCTCCTCTCTCTTTCTCTCCCCTCCGCTGTTTTGTCAGGAAAAAAAACCTTACCCAAAGAGCCGCCGTGATTTACGGCGCCGTTAACAAATGTCAGAGCTTGGGAGCCGTGTCGGAGCCGCTCGCTGGCAGCCTGCCTGGACAAACATACTAAAAGTCAACCCCGGCGCGGATACTTGAGGAATTAGCGTCCGTACAAAGATGCATTAAATACAGGGAGAAAGACAGGGATTTTTTTTTTTCTTTATTTATTTTTTTTATTTCTTAAACAAGGGAGGCTTGAAAGGCTCCTCGGGGCTGTTTAACATATGTCACATCGCCCTGCACCTGCCCCGCGGCCCCTCGCTGCCTGTCCTTGTCACTGCGTCCCAAACGAGAGCAAGAAGGGTTTTGGGGGGATCCCACAGTGCCAAGCCTCTTCTTCACTTCTTGTTTTTGAGGTCTCTGGTGCTGTTTTGCCTGCACCTTGTGTGCATTTTTGTGGTTAACCCCTCCTGCAGCAGCTCCCGCTCGGTGGATCTGCCCGGCCGCTCCGTGCCAGGAGAGGCGCGCTCAGCCTCGCAAAGCGCAGCCAGGCGATGTTCCCCGTCCCGTGCCAGATTTCCTACAAACCAGGAGCAGAATATAGAAAAATATCATGTCCTAATATATATATATATATATATAATAAGTAGCCCCTGGGGTTCTTGGTAGAACAAAACATTTTTTTCCCAAGCAAACCTATTCCCATACACGCACGGCTGCACTCCGAGGCTCTGGAAAGGCTGTTATGGGAACTGATGTGCTGTAAATCTCCTGCATTAAAGGGAATGTCCTAACCCACAGTAATTTAGCAACTCGACATGCTGCCCCAGCAGGCAGCATTACCTTATTTCACCTCCACGTCCCATCTCCAAAGCACAGCTCCTTGCCCACCTGGTGAGCCGCGGGGGTGTTGTGGATGGAGGATGAGCTGCTGGAAACCTCCTGGGGCTGTTCAGAGGTGCATAAATTGGGGTTACTTACCATCAGCCTGGTCCCTCACCCCAAATGGCTCTCCCAGCACGAAGAGCACCCAGCTGGGATGAGGAATGGAAAAAAGCAGCATTTTTCTCATGCCACAACAGCCAACAAGCAGGGACAGCTTCAAGGGCTAAGCTTTAATCTCAGAAAATGGTAAAGAGGAGCAGACAGAAGAGCCCCTTGGCACAGCCAGCACCCAACCCATAGAGCAAGTCACTTCCCTCCCCAAATCCAGGCCATTTCCCACCTTAAATAGAGCCTCTGGTGTGGCGAGGCCACAGGTGAGGCTGCTCAGCACCATTAAGGGCAGTCTCCCTGTACTAACCAGGTTGCAGCAGCAGGATCAGGCCCATAAATGAAATTAATGTGATGGAAACACAACATACGTGGGCACAAGTGCCAGGTCCCCCTACAGGTCCCCCCCAGGCCCCTTAACACCAAAGCCTGGCCCTTTCCTCACCGGTGCCGCTGCTCCTGGCATGCTTTGCGTAGCCCAGCCTGCAGCAGGTATGCGGAAATTCCCCGCTTTTTCCATTTGGGATCGCCCTGCTATGAATGCCCCCCCTGTTTCTGCGCTTCGGCCTCCACGGCACGTCATAACCCGGGTTTTTATTAGCCCCCGGCCACCGCAGTTCCGGGAAGCTCTAAAAAGCCACTCTGATTCCCAGAGCCTGTTTTTTCTTCGGGAATTAAAATACCTGACGTGGTCACAACGAAGGCAGCAGAGCTACAGAAAAAGAGGGAGGGGGCATTAAAGTACTTAGGGGGAATGGCTGGGAGGCGCACGACCTCCTTGGGCACATGGGGACGAGGCTCAGCAGGGCACAGGCGGCCTCTGGACATGGTGAATGCCCCCATGTGGGGGTGACGTGGTGAGGATCCATCAGTGGGGCCACGTAAAGCCATATATAAAGAGTTTTGAGAGTTAGGAGGGGATGCCGATGTCTGGTTTAACAGAAATGTGATGCCAAGGCTGTGCGCTGTTGGCCCAGGCACCCGACCCGTAGGGACAGCACCTCTCCGTGCCGTGTAGCACCGGCTGGTGTGGGCAGCTCGGCTCTCCGGTGGTGGGAACCCATCCCACAGCACTCCGGTCCCCTTCCCCGCAATCGTGGGGACCTTGGGGCCAGGAAACGTCTATATCGGGCCGCTCCCTGGCGGCACAGCGGGCTGCTTCCTGCGCCGCCGGGGCTTCCTCTCCTCCCTCCTCCTGCCCGCTCCCATTCCAGAGCACCAGGCGGCCGCTGGCGGTGACTCACGGGCCCGTTTTTAGCCCGGTGGCAGCCCCGTCTTCCTGCCGCCAGCCGGGAAGCACGGCCCCACCTTGCAGCCACCCCCTTCTCTGGGTTCTTCGTGAAGGGAAAGAAAAGCGGGGGCCCGGCGAGCGAAACGCAGCACGGCCAGCGCCCAGGTGTACGAACTCTTAGTGCCATCGGGGTACGTGGAAAAAAGGAACGGGGAAAATAGGGACGGGGGGAAAGGGTGATGGGCAGGGTGCCGGAGGGCTCGTGGACGCACGGAGCCTATCGCGAGCAAGGGATTCAGCCAAGTGGAGAGGGAAAAAGGAAAAAAAAATAAAAAGCGAGGCCACACCTTTCCTCAGCTCCGTTCCCAGGCACTACAAACCTCCTGGGGCAGGAGCTGTGGGCCTGCAGCTCCCTCCAGGCACAGCCGGGGAGCTCCCCCCCACGCGTCGCTCTGTCCGTCCGTCCATCCGTCCGCCAGCGCTGCCACCCGCCCTTCGCAGAGGGTCAGGATTTCTCTTGAGAGCACAGGCAGAGAAAGGCAACGCTGCCCTTGGTGTATCACAAATTCGGGCAGGCAACAGGAAAAATCTTCCGCAGCCTGGGAGGCACCCAGTCAGGATGGAAACAATACTGGCCGCTGTACGCTCAGAGCCCGAACGCTTTTTTTTTTGTGAAAAGTAAGAAGAATGGATGTTTACTCACAGGAAAGCTGAGAACGGAAAAAGTTATCAACTCCATTGTTTGCCGCAAATAATTTCACCTTACCCAGCCGTATGGTGAGCTTTTAAAATAAAACAAACCCCAAAGCGCTGCTTTTTGTCATTTAACATCACTCGCAGCCCGGCGGGCGCGGGGGCAGCACCACCTCCTGGCCGAGCCCCCCGAGCTGCTCGCAGCTTCCCCGGGGGGACCATGGCCCCACAGGACCCCCCTGGTGCAAAGGACGAGGAGGTGGCACGGGCACGGAGCATCCCGTGGCATTTTCATCGTGGGCTGGCAAGGGGAGGGAGATGCAATTAGGGGACGAAGGGGGTCCCTTGGGGGCCGTGCAACCAAGCGTGGGGAGAGGGCAAGAGAACGGGAGCAGGAGATGAGTGGTTTGACTCAAATCCCCCCAGATTATTATTTTTTTTTTTTCCAGCAACAGGTGCCTTTTCCTATTTTTATCACATTTATCCCTGGGCTCTGCTGCCTAAAGCAGTTGGTTGACGGCAGGAGCGCTGCACGCCCATCGGCGCACGCACGGCTCCCCTCTCCTGCACATTTGGGCATCGGAGGACGCAGCACGGGGCGGGGGGGGAGGGGGGGCACAAATAGCAGCTGGGTTTGGAAGGAGAGGTGACAAATGGCAGCGCCGCGCTCCCTCGGGAATTATTAACGGCGGGGGAGGCTGAAACCTTGGCTTTGCCCGTGCAGACGGGTCCGGCCGGGAGCGGGGCCCCCAGCGGTGCGCCCTGGCAGGTTTACGAGCACCGTGTCAGGGATTAATCATTGCTGGAGCCACAAGGTCAGGGGACCCCCGGGGCCGGGGGAGGTCTCCTTGCCGTGATGTCCTTGAGCTCCCTGAGCCCACGTTGCTCGCTGCTCATGCACACGAGGGGTTGACGCAACCCACGGTCAGACACACTTTGTCGCTCCCAACCCAAGGGACAATGGGGCGGATCCAAAACGCGAGGACCCCATATGTTGCCCCCCATGTCCTCTCCTTCCTCGCAGACCCTCTGGTAGCTCCAGCAGCAGGTCCAGGTGGCCGCCGCGCCGCGCTGAGTGTTGACCCAGCGCTATCTCAGCTCCCACCTTATCAGGGAAAGGGCCAGCTTCGGCACTGAGCACCTGCCCCATTAATCTTCCCCTGCCCCACGAGCATGAGGTCTGGCTGGAGGAAAGGACCCATCTGGGGATGGAGAGGCAGGGATGGGGACGAGCTGGTGGCCTCCATGGGCTGGTGCCCGGCGTTTCTCGAAGACCAGTAAGCAAGCGGGACCTTCTCTGGGGTTAGCCAACGTGGCGCAGCCCAGATCCGGATGCAAATATGCATTGATTTGCCCTTTTCGTCCGCCGTAAGAAACCTCCAGCGCCGGCCCCCGCCCGCCCTCCCCGTCGTGTGCAGCCCCTGGCCCAGACGGCGTTTCCCCCTCGCGCAAACTTGTGATCTCCTTTCAGCCATCGCTTTGTGTATGGGCTTTAAAAGGGGGCACTGCGGCTTTAAAGAGATTCCCAGACTTGCCTTTGTGACCGGAGGAGAGGGTGGGGTGGTGGCGGAGGTGGGGACCCAGAAGAATGAAATAAAGAGGAGTACAACAAAAAGAAGTTAAAAGTGTGAGTGACAAGTTTGCGGCAACAGGCTCCAGCCCCTGTGGGGTCGTTTGCGCGGAGAATGGAAACAAATGAACAAATGAGCTGGATTTTCATGCTTGGTGGACGGTGAATGAATAAGCATCTTTTAAAACCCTATCAGGAACTCTTTGGATTGTCATTATAGCTGCGAGGGGCTGGGGGGGGGAAGGCAGACTTTTGAGCGCTGGCCATGTGAAAGAATCCTGATTCTTCGCCTTTTCTTCTCCGGTGAGCGCGGCTACGCCGAAACGTGCAGGCAGTGCAGGAGCCGGGAGGAGAGGGTCTGCGCAGGAGCATCCCAGCCCCGAGAGCATCCCAGCCCCAGGAGCATCCCAGCCCCAGGAGCATCCTGGCCCTGAGAGCATCCCGGCCCCGGGAGGAACCCAGCCCCAGGAGCATCCCAGCCCCAGGAGCATCCCAGCCCCTGGAGCAAGCTGGCCAGGCATGGATGGAGCCAGAGGGCAGGGGCAGCATGCTTAAAGCCATCCCCAGGGCACGGAGAGGGGCCTGAGGTCAAAAGTGCTGCCCCGGGAGCACGGGCATCACCCGCGTTTTCTCCCTTTTTGGAGGTGAGGGATGCTGTTTGGGAACTACGTGGTCAAAAATCCTCTTGTCCAAGCAGAAGGTGACCTAAACCCAAGGAAACATTGGCTTGTAGCCACGGGGGTCTCCTCTGGCTGCAAAACTAAAAAGGCGAGCACATCTGGCAGCGCGTGGGCCAGGTTTCTCCCCGAGCATGTGAGGGCACAAGCCCCATGGCCACCTGTCTCTGCCAGATCAAAAAGCCCGGAGGCCGCTCGTTGCAGCAGCCCTGGCCATAAAGGCAGGGCGCTGGCGCTGGGACAGCCCCGCCAAGAGAAATGAGACCATCATGCACTAAACACAGAGAAAAGATAAATGGAAAAGGAGTCTTTCAGTCTTCATTATCAAGTTTCCATGGGTTTGCCAAAACCATAGCAACCAGTTCAAGCAATGATTAACCTAATAATGTGGAGGCAAAGGGGGAAAAAAAAAAAAAAAAAGCATTCAAGCCCCTAAAGAAGTCACTAGTTCTCCAGAGGTAGTAAATCCGACCACCCCCCCATACACCCCCCCTGGCCATGCAGCCTCACAGCCAGAAGAGCGGCGGCATCCCGAGCCTCCAGCCAAAAGGCTCTGCAAGGCAGGAAAATCCTAGACTCATTAAGGCTGGAAAAGACCTTCAGGATCATATGGTCCAACCATCACCAATGTCACCCACGGAACCATGTCCCGAACCCGCGGAAGCGCCCGCGGGTTGGAGGTGCGGAGGTACCTGGAGTCACCTCTTAGGGCTTTGGCAATACCTGCTGCTTGCGGGGCTTTTAGGGCCCTGTCTCCTGCCCACATAGCCCCTGAGCTCCATTCGGCAATTTCTCCCAAAACGACCCTTTTGCAGACAGAAGGGCTGCCCAGTCATCCCCTGCAGTCCCGGGGTGCGCGCAGGTGAGGGGAAGCGATGCAGGACCAGCAGGGAGCGGCAGCGACAGCAGAAAACACTACATCACATCATCCCCCAAAGCATCACCTTTTTTCGGTTGATTCTGGGGACGATTTCCCCTTTTCCCCTCGCTGTGACCACACACGCAGCCTCTCCCCGCCGCCAACAATACGCGGTTCAGCCGGCGAGCGGGGCGGGGGGCAGGAATCCCACCGCCTCCCCACGCCGCCTGCCCCCGACCCGCGGGCGCGTCCCCGCGGGCCGTGGCGGGGCAGCCGCCCACGCGTGGGGTCCCGACCGCCCCCGGCCCCACGGGGCCCGGCCCCTCCTCGGCCGCCTTCAGCACCAGGGAGAGCGCCCGGCCCGCCGGGACAGCGCCCGCCCCGCGCAGGGCAGAGCCCCCCCAGTCCCCCCCAATTCCCCCCATCCGCACCCCCGCGCCCTCTGCGGTTCCCCCTCTCTCCCTCCCTTCGTCTTCGTCTCAGAGCTTTATTCTTTTTTTTTCCCCTTTTTTTTTTTTTT
>NC_048898.1:3535305-3543607 GCF_011077185.1 Oxyura jamaicensis
GGGGGGGGGGGGGGGGGGGGGACGCGCGCCGCTGTCTCCCGTACCCAAATTTCTTTTCTTCTACAAATTGCCTCAATTCGCTGCCGGCGAACGGGCTCGGCTGCGGACAATTAGCATCACAACGGGCTCGCGGCCCCGCGGCCCGCTTTGTCTCCCCGGGAGGGGAGGGGGCCCGGCCGTAAATCTGCAGCTACAAATTGAGCCCCCCGGGAGCCCCCCGTCCCCTGGGGGCTGCGCGGGAGGGGTTTCTCTCCCCACCTCCTGCGTTTCTAACCGCTCCGGCCTCCCCCCGCTCGGGGAGGCTGCTGTCGGGCCGGGCCAGCCCCGAAATGACCCCAGGGCGCTGAAAATCAGGCGGCGAGGGGGTCCCACGGCTCCGCGGGGAAAGGCGAGCGGGGGACAGCGCACGCTGCGCGGGTGGGTGGCGGGGGGCGCACGGCCGCAGGGTCCCCCTGCGCCGCTCCTGGCCCGGCTCCCCCAGCCCCCGGCTCCGCGCAAGCCCCCGCAGAGCCCGGCGCAGCCTCCGCTGCGGGCTGCGCGCGATTTTGAAAGTGTTCCTCGGGAAAACAAAACGAAAACAAACAAACAAACAAACCCCAAATCGCCGCGTTGCGCAGGTCTGACTGCGACACGCTTTATTCCCCTCTCCTTCCGAATGAAAAAGAAGAGGCCCGCGGCCCCCCCCTCCCCCGTACAAACAGCCGGACCACCGCTGCCAAAAATACTCTTATATACAAAATATATATTTGTTACGAACTATAATCAATAAATACCGATAGCGACAAATTAATATAATTTACCGTTTCCGAGTACAAAACCGTGATTTGGGGCCGCCTGCCCACAGCTCCCGAGCCGGGCCGGGGGGTGCGGGGCTCCCGCGGGTCCGTCCCCCCCCCCGGTGCCAGGGAGGAAAGTGCACGGGGAGCCCCCTCCGACCGCGATTTGGGGCCGGGGGAGGGCAGGAGCGGGGGAAAGCGGCCCCGGGGGGCTCAGAGGAAAGCGGGGAAGGCGGCGGGGGGCGCGGGGGCGGCGGGGCAGGGCGAGCCCCAGGGCCCGGGGGAGGCGGCGGGGGGCGGCGGCGGGGGGGGCTCGGGCAGGCTCTGCTCGGCCAGACGCAGGCTCTGCGTGAGCGCCCAGATGTAGTTGTGCGCGAAGCGGAGCGTCTCGATCTTGGTGAGCTTGGCGTCGTCGGGGAAGGTGGGCAGGACGCTGCGGAGCGCGTCCAGGGCGGAGTTCAGGTGGTGCATGCGGTTCCTCTCCCGGTCGTTGGCTTTCATCCGCCGGCTGCGCTTCTGCTTGCCCAGCAGCCCCTCGCCGCGCGCCTTCCCGCGGCCCCTCCGCGCCTTCCCCTTCCTGCGCGCCGGGGACGCGCCCCGGCTGCCCGCACCCGCGGGGCCGCCGGCGGCCGGGGAGGAGGCGGCGGGGGCGGCGACGGGGGGGCCGCCGAAATAGGGCTGCCCTTCGCCCGGGGGGCACTGGCTCTGCGGGGCCATCCTGCAAAGCCAAGCCCCGCGTTAAGGCCGGGGGGAGCCGGCCCCGCAGTCCCCTCTGCGCGGCCCTGGCGGCGGCTTTACCTGCGCGCCCCGGGGGGAGGCTGAGGGGAAGGAGAGGGGCTGCGGCTCCCGTTCTCCCGTGCCGTGCCGTGCCGTGCCGTGCCGAGCCGTGCCGTCGAGCGCGGGCAGGACAGGTTGCGCGGCCGGCACACGACTGCCGTTAGGCCCCTATATATAGGGCCGGCAGACAATGGGGATTTCCCGGCCGGGCAGCGTGTGCGCCCCCCCTCCCGCACCCACCCCTTGGCACGCTTTTATCTTATCAGCCCGCCGGGAGCGTGCCGGGCCCGGCACCGCCCGCCGCCCCGAGCCGGGCCACGAGAGAGCCCCCGACAGCTCCAGGGCGATCCCGGCCCCTCGCCCCCTCGCCCCTTCGGCTCTGGGGCCGGCCCCGCGCCCCTGGCTGCCCTCCGGGCTCCGAGCGGCCGGGGGGAGGACTGGGGGGGGCCTCTCTCCCGCCCCCCCCGCGCCGTCCCCTCGCTCCCCCCGGGGAAACGGGGGCCGCGTCCCAACGGCGAAGGGTCCCGCCGCGTTGCCCCCGGCAGCCGGCGCCCCTCCAGCCCTGCGCTCGGGCTGGGCCGGGCGGCCCCACCGCCGGGGTTCGGTGCGCAAAACGTGCCCGGGATTTTTGCGCACCGGCGGCGACGGGCGGCGGGGACCGGCCCGTGCCCGGCTCTCGTTGCCCCGGCGCAAGGCGAGGGGGCACGGACGGCGAGGCCGGGGCCCCCCTGCGGAGCCCAGAGCCCCCGCTGGGAGCGGGCAGGGCCGGCGAGGGGTCGCAGTCCCGGCGGGGAGGGAGCCCCCCGCTCCCTCCCCAAAGCAGCGCGGCGGCGCCCGCCGGGGGAACGGCGCCGCCGGGAGCGGCCGGGCCGGGCCGAGGAGGGACTGAGGCGGCTCCCCCGGGCCGGGTCCCGCTCCCCGAGGCCCGGTGTTCGCCCCCCGCCCCCCGGTCCCTGTTCCCCGGCCCCCGGCCCGGCGGTGCGCGGTGCGCGGCGCCTCTCCGGGAGCGCGGCGCGGCGGCTCCGCTCCCCCCGGGCGGCGGTGGCGGGCGGGGGAGCGGGGCCGGGGGGCGGAGGGGGGCGAAGGGGGGGGGAGACGACGGCGGCCCGGGCGCCCCTTCTCGAGGGGCGGCGAGGAGGGCAGGGGAGGATGAATAGGAAGGGCCCGGCAGGTTTTTTTGTGCCTGTGCAATTGGATGACAAAAAAATCTGGCGAGCGAGTTTCCAAGCCTCAGACTGCCCACTTCAAACGTCCTTCAAACAAAAGCTGGAGAGGGAAAGAAAGCCCCACCTGGTACCACTGTTTGCTAAAATAATAATAAATAGATTTCGTTTAATAAATAATTACAAGAGATTGTAAAGTGGAGTGCTTTGGGAAGCATTAATCATGGGGCTGGGGGCAGACATCACCTGCTGGCAAACAAGACAACTTTATTGTTAAATCACCTTCCCACTGCCACTTTCTGATAACTCCCTCCTGTTGCCACAATGCCCGGCCGGGTATGTTTACTCATAGTTAGCATAACAAGCACAATATTACCACAAACGTGATAAAAATCTCCGGGGGCACCGCGTCGGGCTCCTGCTCACACCTGTCTGAGCCGCTGCGGCGCGGGGCTGGCACCAAACGGCCCTTCCCGGAGGGGCCCTTCTGGCGTTTACATTGGCCTATTTTATGCTCCTTTATAACAGGTTTACTGCAAGCCCTATCTCTCGGCCCTATTTGTCTTATTTTATTGAAAACATATGGCAACCAGCGGAGCCCCGGCACATCCCTCGCCTGCCAGGCGTTGGAGACGTTTTGCAGAGCCGCGGCCCGGCCGCAGCCCGCCCGCCCGACGGCCGCGGCTCGATCGGCGGAGGAACGCGGCTGGGGGGGCGGCCCGGAACCCCACGCCCCTCTCGCCCCCTTCCCCGGCTCCCACGGGCACGGCCGGGACCGCTCCGCGCCCCGCAGCCCCGGCCGCGCACGGCCCCGGGGCGCGCCCGCTGCTCCCCTTTCCCTCTTCTTCCTCCTCTTCCTCCCGGGGCCGCGGCCCTGCCCGGAGGCCCCGGTGCCCACGGAGGCCCCCAGGGCCCCGCTGCCCCGCGCTGCGGCTCCCCGCAGGTGCTCGGCAGCCCCCGCGCCCCGCTGCGAGCGCGCTGCCGGCACCCGAGGAGCGCAGATGCCGGGCGCAAGGTGCGCCAGGTGCCCCCCTTTGTGAGCGCCGGAGCCAAACAAGATTTCTCCCTTCCTCTCCCCCCCGGGGCCGGCTCCCAGGGGAGGAAGAGGAAAAGGGGCAAAAAGGAGAGAAAAAAAAGCAGGAGGGCAGGGAAAGCGGCGCCGCGAGCGCGTCCCCGCCGCCCGACGGGGCGCACGGCCGGGGAGAGCGGAGTCCCCCCGGAGCTCAGCGGGGACAGGGGCAGCGCCGAGCCCGCAGCCCTGCACGGGCAGAGCTGCAAAGGGAGCTCGGAAAACCTGCAGGCACCGCTCCGACCGTGCCCCAAGAGGAGAGGAGCTGCGAGGGCGTGGGGAGAGGAGCGCTGTCCTTTCGTGGCCCTGAAACGCAGCCTGCGGGGGCAGGCGGCTCCTGGTGCCCTGCTTTTGGCCAGAAGAGAAGTGCAGGCGTTCGTAAACCTGGGTTATCTCCGGCTAGGAGGTGGGAAAGGAAAAGAAGTGCCGGGGAAAGGACAGGGAGGGAGCAGACGCCAAGCACAAGGCGGTTGGAGAAGGATCGGGGTGGGTGATGCTGACAGGTGCCTGTGCCGCCCGGTTACATGAAGGCGTTTGCCCAACGTTCACCTCCAGTCCCACCTCCCCGGGTTTGCTCCCCTCTGCTTCATGCTGGGCCGCTGGCCCCGCGCTGCCTCACCACCAGCAAGGGGGCTGCTGCTTCCCCAGCTCCACAGGGACGGGTCACACAGCCAGTGCGTCTTCCTTGGGTTTTCCAAGCGTGCCCAAGCCCCACAGCCAGCCCCTGGTGAGGTCCCACATGGCCAGGGGGCTCGGGCTGGCACTGCCCTGAGCAGCACTCCTGTCCCACTGGGCAAACCCCAGCTTCTGGCGTGCTGGTGCACAACAGGGCTGCAAGGGTGCAGGCTGGGACGCTCGTCAACTCTTTGTCCTGCCAGCTGCTCATCAAACACAGGGACAGGGCTCACCTGCTGCACAAAATGACCCCAGATGAGTTTTCCTCTCCAAGTTGGAGGCTCTGCTAGTCAAACTGGAAGCGTTGCAGGAGAAAGCAGAGAAATCAATGCCAAGTGTCAGCCCTGGCCATCCTCACCCTGCTGCTCAGGACAAAGCCTCTCCTCGCCTCCCTCCCAGGTCCAGCAGAAGACAAGGCAAGTCCCAGAGAAAAGGGGACGGTTTCTGCCCCAGGCTGAGATGTGTGATGAATCCAGTGAGGGCACCAGCGGCCGTAACGGTCCTTGGCAATGAGGTTGTAGCAAGCCAGGATCAAACCTCACACCAAAAAGCCAGGACAGCAAAAGGCAGTGATTTCACAGCAGGTAACAGCAGGGAGAGCTCACAACGTTCCCTCACCTGGCTGCACCTGGGTGACGTTAGCAATTTGTGCAGCCAGGTGACCCCCAGCCATGGGGCTCATTGCTGGCCGTGCCTGGCTGCTGGGCTTGGACCAGAACCAGCCTCAGTGTGGGGGCTGCAGCCCATGGGATGGGGTCAGGACGGGACCATGGGCTGCAGAGAGCAAGGACATGGTCCTGCTCCAGTCTTCAGCCCCGGCACGTGGCATTCTGCGACCCACCAATGGCCTTGGGGCTGCCTTCCCCCCATGCACACACACCTTGGGGTCCCAGCAGCATTTTCAGATGCCGCTTCAACAGCAAAGACATAGGGGAGGTGCTGCTGGGCTGGGTGAGGCTTCCTCAGCTTTATCAGCACCTTCCCAGGAGCAGTTCCCCCATCCCCAGGACACAGAGGTGGGCTCAGGTCCCACGGGGCATCCACAGGTGGTGCTCACGGCCACGAGGAGCAGCTCCCAGCCACCACCAGCTTTCGTGGGTCCTAGGCTCCAACCCCCCCCCCTGTGCACGGTGCAGGGATCCCCTCCCTCCCCCAGCTCTTTCCATCAGTCCCCACCATGTTCCCAACATCATTTAAGTTTCTGAAGCAATTTCTTTTTTCTCTTTTTTTTTTTTTGTCCTTTTCTTTCTTTCTTTTTTTTTTTTTTTAAGCAAACCATCTACCATATGTTCTCCCCTGAAAGGGGTAATTGTTAACAGATCATTAAAACACCGTGGCGAGTGCTCTGAGATTCCTTCCCTCGGTCTTACGCATTATCCCGTCTCTGTCACCCTTTCAATGCGGCTTTGAGGGCTCTGCTTTTCTAACTTCCTTCTCGGGGGAAGAGAAAAAAAAATAAATGAAAGAGCCACTAAAGTGACCCTCTTCACAGCTCTCCTCCTTTCTTTTCAATGTCTTTTTCGACACCCAACAATAATCGGGGCCGGCGTGCCGCTGCCGCAGGGCTGGGGGCTGCAGGGCCGCATCCTGCCCCGTTCGGGGGGCGCCGGGGTTGAAAGGCAGCGCGAGGCGCAGCGCCACCAGCCTCATCTTTCCCTTCTGGGAAATGGGTCTGCTCGCACCCCGCTTTCATTACGTGGCTCAAAAGCTGCCTCCCGTCCATCCCCGTCCCTTTGTCCCCTTGAGTTTGTGGAACTGGCCCCGGGAGGGCTGCGAGCAGCATCAACAGGGGCAGGTGTGGTCAGTGACACATTTAGGGCTGCTGTTTTACTGCCAGAATGAGCCAGAGGAGCCCCGTCCAGCCCCGAAGATGGAGCAAGGCAGGGGACAGAAAGTCATCTTCCTCAGGGCCAGGCTTTGCCACAGGTCGCACGCACCTGACCCGTTACTCTGTCAGCGAACGACAAGTGGTCGGGGAAGGAGAGGGGACTCCTTCGAGGCAGGACAGGGAAGGGGCAGGACACCGAGTTTCCCGCAGGGATCCAACAGCTGCATTTGCAGGTGGCTCTCAGCCCCGTCAGGAGGCAGAGCTTCAGCCCTTCCAGCTGCAAAGACAGACCTGAGCACAGGACCGGGGGCAGTGCGAGACCAGACCGGGACTGCACCAGCTGGGGGGGGCAGATTTAACTTTAACACGTCCGACAGCAGCTGACAGCACCGGCGAGGCAGGTGCCCCCTTCCCTCCCCACACAGCCCCCTCCCCAGAAAGGTGCGAGCGTAAATGATGGAGACGGAACCGAAGCAGCCCCGTGCGTCCCCAGCGCACTCGGGTGAGCCGAGGTACGTGGCGTGGCAGAGCCTGAGACGGCAGCGAGGAGCTGGGGGGGGAAATTAAAATATAGATATTATTTCTTGTGCCGTGACAGACCCGCACCGCTAGAGGGGGAGCTGCCGGCTTCCTGACTGCATGCTGCACCGCGGAACACCACAAAAGTGCTGGGGTCGTGCAGGGCTGCGTCCAGCTCTAACAGCAGCCAGGAGCGTGGCCCAGGGCAGGCTGGGGGGCGCCTGCCAGGAGGGGGCCGGCAGGCAGGGATGGAGTGGGACCAGCCTTCTTCACCCTTTGTAAGCCCGTGGCCTCGGAGAGCCCGGATGGCCTTGATGAGCGAGGTCACTGCGGTTTTCGTGCACAGCCACGTGCAGGATGAGACTAGGACAAGAGTGGGCATCTTCAGAAAGAGGATGCTGGCAATCGGCCCAAAAAGCCCCACACACCTAGTCCACGACTAGTCCTGGTAAACCTTACCCTCAGGTACTGTGACAGTGAACTTGGGATGGTCCAAAATTCGGTGTGTCCCACCAATTTCCATGCCAAAGGAGAGCAGCTCCCCGGCATCCCCCAGTATTGTCCCCATGCCATTTAAATCCCCCCAAATTTAACCCCACACTTCTGTCACTTCCCACTCTCCTTGTCCTTCAAACATCCACGACACCTAAAAGACATGAGTAAAATAATAATAATAATAATTCCTTTGTCATCCCCTCCTTCCCAATTCAGCAGAGCGCTCCTGTCACCCCAGCCCCGGGTGTTGCTCCCCTCTCGATGAAGGCCAGGGCACAGCTCTGCTTCTCCCCATTCCTCAGCTCTTGCTGCTTCCAGACCCCGTGTTCCCAGCCCACTGCCCACAGCTGGCAAATTTGGGCTTCTGCACAGCCCTTTCACCCCTTCCTCCCTTCCACCAGCAGCCAGCTTCATCCTTCCATGCTGCACCCTCCTTTTCTTTTCCCTCTTTCTTGCTTTATCCATAAACCCACCCTTAAAAACAGCCTTGCTTCTCACCTTGCCAAGCTGTGTTAACGCAGGACAGAGAGCAGAAAAACGTAGCTGCCAAAGGCATGGAGCAGCCAAATCCCCAGGCAAACACTAGAGTGTGCTGTGTAGGAAATAAAATAACCTCACTGCGCTGCTGGACGCGGGGAGCTCCATCTAACAACCATCAGCCACCGCCATAAACAGCAAAGACTCGTGTTAGTCTTTTTTTAGCACCTGGAAAAGCATGAAACCTCCTCAGAAATCCTTGGTGAAGGAAGGAGCCTCTGGTTTCTAAGCTGGAGACAAAAAAAAAAAAAAAAAAAAAAAAAAAAAAAAAAAAAAAAAAAAAAAACAGAAAACGTGATGAGGATATTAAGAAAAGCAGAAGACAAGCAGCAAGGAAGGAGTGACATGAGATATTTCTTCTTAGTGGAGTATCAGAAAAGAAGAGATTTACAAAAGCAGGATATAAACCAAAAATTCTTTATTCTTTTTTTTTTTTTTTTTTTTTTTTTTTAAGTTTTATTTA